>NC_051181.1:125361449-125515499 GCF_013339695.2 Rhipicephalus sanguineus
AGGTAGCCTCTTTTGCACGTTCTCTTCTTTCACTCCCCAACGCTGAGCCGTGCTCCCTTATATGGGTTGCAGGAGTAAGCGTCTTTCATTTCCTTATCCTCAAAGCACTACTACCACTACTACTAATTACGAAAAATGGCGTCCGTAATCTAGGATTCGCGCTCCATGCCAGCACGACGTTACAGCCACATACTCACAATACCGCGGCGGGTTAAACACAGGGAACGAACGGTACACACAAAAGCGCGACACGCCCCGTGCACGCATGACTCAGGAAAGGGGGGGGGGGGGGGGGGGGGGGGGGAAGAGCAGTGACAAACGGGTCCGGAATGTCTCCCAAGATGGAAGTTACACGTGCGCTCGCACAAAAGCCGAAAGGAAGTGCATATATAGAACAGGCCGGCCGCACCCTGTTCCGGTGCTACGCGCCCAGCAGGCTCGTGCCCAGACACACACACACACGCGTTTCCTCATTGCCATGACCACGCTCGGATACAGACACGCGCGCGCCGCCAAATGCATTTGTCGGCTACCCGCCTCCACCCCGAAAGTTACACATACATCAATTACTCCTCGCCTCCTCCCATCTACTACCCCCCCTCCCCCCGCCCCTCCACATCTACTCTGCTCAAAACCAAGCATCCGTGTATACGGATGTGCACGGGGCAACGCCACGAGAGACGTTTATTTGAATCTATACCTTCTTTTATTTCCTCCCCTTTCTTCTTCTTTCCCTTTGCTTTCTGTTTCAGGGTAACAATGACAAACTGGCTTCCTGCGGGTTCAAGAAGGGGCGCCCCCTCGCGGGGGCTGTGGGAAGACGGCGGATGAGTCAGACAGGGCGAGCGGGCGCCAACGTGAGTTAGGAACCTGGAACGTCACGTGTACCAACGTTGTGTACGACGTAACGAAACCTATATAAAAGCTGCATAACAAAAATGAAGAAAATTGGCTTAGGAGAGGTGGGGCTGGGCAATGTACAGACGGGTACAATGTTAAAGGGAACGCTTGCGTGCGTTCGGATTTTCACTCTCTTGCAAAAAAAAGAAAAACATAGCAGAATACATTTGCATCAGGCTAGTGGCGTTCACAATTCTTACTCCTTTGGACAGACTATAGGAACTATTTCTCCACATCCACTTGCAGTCATGGGGCCAGGAACTTGAAATGTGCACATTCGACCGTACTTCGCGTAGGAAGGAAGTATACCAAAAGGCCACACCGCTTTTCCAAGACACCGGAAAAGTCGGTCGGGAGCGAAGCGACGTTGAAGAGCAAGCAATGGCGATTGCGTCAAAAGGATAAGTGGTCATTTATCCTCTGACGGGGTCTCGCGTGATAAGCAAGCTTATAGCGCGCGAGAACAGCTCATCCACATTATCTCCCATCACTGTACTCTAGGGAAAAAAAAGGAGTCGTTTGACTCTTTCTTGAAAGTCCTGACATTCCACGTATATATGACTCTCCTTAAAGAGACATGTGAACTCTCTTAGGAGATCATTATCCACCCTCTCGTCGGAGAGTCGTGGGAACCAAAAAGAGAGCTAACGTCTCTCTTTAAACAGAGTCATGTATGTGACGATTCAGGATTGACCGAAAAGAATAACACACATTTTTTTTTTTCTTAGAGTTCATGCGGCCGGAGGAGCCGCGATAACGGCAGTGTAGATGATTCACTAAGAAAGGTCGATGCTGTCGACTTCGACGCGACGATGAACACCGCGGGATGTGACCGATGTATCCGCACACATCCGCAGCAGCTTCTATATTTCTAAAGAAAGTGGATCGCTTCGGAAGGTGAGCACGTCCTCCCGGCCATCGCGCTACTTGGGTCTCCTGGTCCTCATTCCGCCCTTTCATTTCCAGTTCTACACCCATTCATAGCAAATTAACAGCCAACCTAAAACGTACTGTTTGACGCACGGATACTTAACCAATAACACCGGGACTATGTTAGTACCGGATAGCCTGGCAGCCTTTGCATACTTCATTTAAACTCTTTCACAGAGCAATATAGACCGGAACCATTGCAGCGATCAAATAAAACGAGAAACGTAACTAAAGATTACCAAAAATGACTTTTTTAAAAGTACGGCGAAATAGGAAGAATGCAGATGAGATGAGGGGCGATATCATCGTAACTGAACAAAACCTTATGCGCAGAACAAACATATAACCAATTTTCAGCCTTCGATGAGACCATGTAGTGCGTTTATATTCGATCCTACACTTCGCACGAGTTGGAAACTTGAGCATATAGATCAGACGTGGATGAGCAGTGCACCGTACTTGATAGGACAAAAATGAACTGCGCATTTTTGTGGGCGAACTGATCGCGCCGCAGCTCACGCATACCAAGATACGAGAAAAAGAAACAAAACAAATAAAAACGAGGTCACTCATGCCCAAGATGGTTAGCCACTATTCTGACGACCACTTGTAAATGTCTAGATGTAGATAGCTTAAAGAACTCGTATTTAAATACGTCGCAATGGCATTCGTACACACACGTCGTCACCAGTAGTCGCCACCTACAATTTAAATTATCGGAGCAAAATAGATAAAAAAATTATGCTTCGAGTGGACTCCAGCCGGCACTGCTCGCTTCTAGAGACAAGTACACGGCGGTTATGAGCAGCTGGCGCTTGTATGCTAAATTATTAGGTTGTCACCAAGTATTAGCTCCAAATTAAACCGGCCAAGTATTAGAAAAAAAAAAAAAGAAACGTGACCACCGCTCACCTGTCCCCGTCGCGACCTCGCCCCCGGCCACACTCCAAAAGCGACGGCGACGGCGGTTTCTCGCGGCCGCGTCCCACAGGAAAGGACCGAACAACGACAGGGCGACAGCGTCCATCATCGTCAAAATGGACCTCGGGGCGCAGGGCGCTCTACATTAAAATGACAGCGTAGGCGGAGCGGTGACAGGGAGCAAGCGATAGAGAAGGGCACCGGAAGAAGGGGAGGGTGCAGTTCGAGACTTGATTATAGACTCCTAATTGAAACGTCGATATAGTGGTTAGCGCTCGAGCCCGTCGACGCCACGTCGTGATGCCTAAAAATGGGGGGAACTTTCGGCGGCCTCGACAGAACGCAATTAAAGGCTCGTTAAAGTACGCCAGTAAGGTGGGTTCATTGGATGGTACGAGAAGCCGCACGAAAACAGATCAATAAAAGCCAACGGTGCAGTAGAGGCAGCGCCCGTTCACTACGTCAGAGCGCTCTTAAAATTAGGCACCGAACTATCGATCCAAGCGCCCCCGCACGGAGTTATGTGGTAGACGATCGACGACTGAGAGGTGCGTAGTAATGAGGCGATCGAGACAATTAAGGATCTGGTCACGGCGAAGGGCACACATCGACTTCGCGATATGCCTCGTAAAGCTGGTTCATGACTCATATAAAAACTTAGAGCGCAAAGAGACCGCACGTGACGAAAAAGGCACACACACACTACAAGCGGCCGTGGTCCGCGCTTTTGGTGTGTGTTAACCTTCTTCGTCATGTGTTCCGTCTATTTGCGCTCGAAGCTTTTGCGTGAATATGCGATGTCACCAACTGGCCCGCCTAGCCATTCTGGTTCATTACTATGTAGCAATGTTACGGCACGTTACGAGTAACGGAAATTGCGTAGCTCAATCCTCACTATGCTCAGCGGGCTCGCCTGACTACGACAGTCGCAGACGGTGGTTACACGTGTACGGGAGCGCACTCGTTTAACGCCTGCGCGGGAAGTTCGCCTCGCGTGATCGTTTAAATGTTGAATTAGGCGGACATCCTCGAAGAGCGTTTCTGTTGCCGACAGCCTAAATCACACGTGCTCCTCTGCAGCTGCAGACGTTAACGTAAACCTAAAGAACGAGCGGCATCTAATCGCTTTGTCGGGCCGACATTCGGTCTCTTGGGTTTCTGAAAGGCTCAGATTGAGCGAAATGTTCGTGTCAACTTGCTCGCGAAGCCCGAACTGTTTGTACTTGGTTTGTACAGTTCACATATGTCAATGGCGGCGCCTATAGTGACCTCACTTTTCACATTAGTTGTGTGGTCACAGTTTACGGGGCGCTGGGTGTAGGGCCACGTCAACTACGGCTTGTTCGCCGTACGTCATGCCGAACCAGAGAAAAGAACGACAGTGGGACGGCCGGCATGCAATTCTCAGTGAAAGTTGCCCGCGCTCTAGACATCAACATGTGTATAGCCGGGGAACGTGGTTCGGTAGCTGCGTAAAAGTGGATACCGTGCTGCGGAGCGACTGAGGAGGCAGTGTTAAAAATACAGGAGGCCGTGAATGGTCCGTTTTCAAATCTTATCGGAGTGCGTGAGTCCCTCCTTCATACATGACCTTAAAGGAATGATTAGGCTATCCCATTTTGCAAGCAGCGTTACACGCAGAGTTTCAACAACAACAACAGCTTATCGTTTCCCAACATCCCCACCGTATTGCCAACCGTTCCCGCCAACAGCGCGGTTTTGCCTCAGCCGTCTTAAGCTTGTTACCGAACCACAGCAAAGAAATCTGTTTCGGCTACGGATTAGTCTCGCTGCCCACTGAACAGGCTTCGGCAGAAAAGACGGCACACGGCTTTTTCCAGTCACGCCCTATGAGCACTCTATAGAGTGGCGTCACAGCGCCCTTGTTTACGAACATGTTCCGTACCAAATGCCACTTACGTCTTGCTTGAATAAACTTTCGCCAGAGTGCAAAACAACTTCTCGATATTCCCGAAAGTTCGTCGAACTTCCGAGCTTTGTCGCACACAAAATGAAAACAAGCACCCCAAACATATATCAAAACATAGCAGGTTTGAAGCGGCACGCTACTGCCACGCACAATACGAGGCATATACTAAGCCCCAGATGGCACACAAACATGCCGAACAGATTACGTAACATAGCTGTCAGAAAAACAGTGTACCAATATTATTAACAAAAACGATATTTGTACAACGCTTTGTTTCCTGTCGCGCTATACGCGTTCTGGACTCGACCGAAACTCTAGTCATCGCGCATGGACCAAATTAGCCCCCCCACACACTTTTATTAATTCAATAATAATAATAATTAATAATAATAATAATAATAATAATAATAATAATAATAATAATAATAATAATAATAATAATAATAATAATAACTGCTGGACTTTGACGGCCAAAAACCACGATATGATTAGGAGGGACGCCGTAGTGGAGGGCTCCGGAAATTTCGACCACCTGGGATTCTATAACGTGCGCCCAACTCTATATAGTACACGGGCCTCCAGCATTTCGCGTCCATCGAAATGCGGCCGCCGCTACCGGGATTCGATCCGGCGACCTTCGAGTCAGCGGCCTGTAGTTTTATTTGCGTCGGTGCCAGTATACACTCCATGCGCCCGCTACTGTTTAGCGCGGCGATGTCCATCATGAAGCGGAAAAACGACGCGCGAAATGCACACACCGCAGGCTCCCACACACGCACATCGTACACACATATACGCCTCATGCACATGCGCACAGCACCGAACACGCAGCGTTACACGACAACCCTTTTTCCGGTAGCAACGCGAGAACGCAATCACGTCATGCTCACATGTCTCGAAGCAAACGTGGCCACTGCGGGGTTTGATGTCGGCGTCTCGCAGCACAAACGATCCGCCGCAGTATACTGACACGGCAGCAAAATAATTCTAGCTGCCCTTTTTCCGCACGTATAGCTTACAGTAAGCGAAGATAAGCAATTACAACCTCGCTGCCACATCGTGCTGTAACTCTCACGCAGAGGTTAGCAGCTGCGAACGAAATAGAAGTTAGAACACAGAGTGAATCTATAGTTTCGAGCTACAAAACAGCACACAAATACTTCGTTCACACCAAACAACGTATATGACTAGGTGCTCGCGTACACGACTCGTACTTGCTGAACCCCCGTAATTGCGAAATTCGCTTATAGCGTAAAAGCAAACTAATTGGCACCGCGCCCACGACCAACGTTTATAGAACCAGGTCAGTTGCAAAACTGAGCGATGTTGCGCGGCGGCGCCGCCATCAGCGACAGATGTGGCGCTGCTGTCGCAACAGGATTCACTCACTCCGCTCTCTTCAGCCGGCGTTGCGGCGCGTCGCGTCAGTATCCGTGGAGGCTGCTTTCTGCGCGAACAGCTTGGCGTTTTCTGTTGTGCTTCGGATATGCTGCGTGTCTTCACCATGCCGACATGTTCTGTTGCGAGACACCCAGACATTTCTTTTGTGCCTAGGGTTACCAACTCTTCAATGAAGGGAGTCGGGACTGGGGGGGGGGGGGTAGGGGGTGTCCATTGTGTCGGCCTCTTCAGCTGGCTACGTGCTGCTCGCAACACTTCCTCTTGCTGGAGAATGTATCCGTAAAAGTTGTCGCGTTTCGCACAGAAGTTCAGGCAAAGTAACTGAAGCCCTTCGCAGCCACTGCTAGCCACCGCAACATTGCTTCGCGCGTGCTATTCGTGAGAACTTTGTGTTCTGGAGCGTGACGCGCGTTGTCGGGCGTGCGTTGGATCACATAAAAAGTTCTAACTGGACGGTACGGAATAAATCCGGCAACGCTGTATAAAAAGTCGGGACAGTCCCGCGAAATACGAGACGGTTGGTAACCTATTTGTGCCCCGCGTGACCTTGACCAGCGAGCGACGTGGGATCGCGCCATTCCTCGTATGGACAAGAAACTGTCCGACATATCACTTGTATGTGATATGCACATTCATGAGGAAGACATCCTGAAGACTTTCACTCACACAGTCAACGATAAGAATTAAGGTTGAAATTGGCAGCGGAAAGGAGCCTCGTCGAAGAATGCGTCCCAAAGATATTCCCGAACTTGCCTTGATTTGAGTGATTCTAAAAATTGTGCTGCAAATAATTTTTTACAGTTAATTAGAGCTGTCTTGATAAGGTTTAATGCCTGAGACTGTAAATAAGTTGTGCCGTTTGTGTGCATCACACCATACATGCAATATCTGAAAAATTGTTTCTCTGCATTGCGTGCGAAAAATAAATACAATTTTTCTTTCTGTAGCAGGCCTGAAATTGTGGCGTGCAGTACACACACGGCGATTTTACCACTCAATAATTACAAGTACCGACAGCCGCGGTACAGAGTGAAAACTCCTCACTTCAAAAAAGTGAAAGTGAAGAATTATCGAAAAAAAAAACTTGCGCGAAAAACTACGGAGCACCGGAAAAAGGATTACACAAACAACAGCGCTGACTTACAACAAAGATTTATTCGTTAACACCACGCAATACTTGCACAGTCCAAAACGAAAAGATATAAGTACCAACACGCCCAAGCATCCGCTTTAGTTAAATAATTACGCTACGAGAATGCGCCATATAGTTAATTTCTTATAGGGTAACGGACAGACTCGTATGCTATGCTATCAAGCGTCAGTTATCTTGGACAGTCTTGAAAGCCATAGCTTTACTGACTTTGCCTTACCGCTGCTAAATATTACTCAGTTTTACATAGCAGCGGCAGCGCAACGAAAAATC
This sequence comes from Rhipicephalus sanguineus, assembly GCF_013339695.2. NCBI lineage: Eukaryota > Metazoa > Arthropoda > Arachnida > Ixodida > Ixodidae > Rhipicephalus > Rhipicephalus sanguineus. Next base: position 125,368,955 of record NC_051181.1, read on the forward strand.
ACGATAATGTACAGTCGGCGAGTAAACAACCGAGCCCTTTCTGAACGGCTGCCCCGGCGTTTGCTACGCAGACTACGCGTTTTCGTCTGCTAGCGGAAGCTTGTTGCGCCGCCAGCGCCACCAAACCGGAAGCTGTCCCGGCGCCGCGCGACGGGTTGGCTGACGCGGGGAGTTTTGCAACTTACCTGGTTCTATAAACGTTGCCCACGACAGCAGTTGACATGTTCATACTGCACTATTATAGATAGGTACCGCAGCACTCACAATCGTGCACTTCGACGTAACATGAAGGGAACGACGAGAGTAGCGCGCTATACCACGTTATAACGAGGTTCTTGCCATCGGAAAGTTCCATATACCCGAACGGTCGCAATACGAGCGGTCTTCAACTACAGAGACGACACATTATCCAACGCTCACTTGCCAAGTCTGTCACTGATCGAGCCATCGTAAGGCCTCGAGCCCTCGTAATGAATGAATGAATGAATGAATGAATGAATGAATGAATGAATGAATGAATGAATGAATGAATGAATGAGCGAGCGGGCGCAACTAGAAGCCCGCAGGTCGCTCGAGTCTTGATTCTTATCGGCAGTTATGCACATTCCTCCTCGTCATTCCTAACGTGAGAACCTCATGAGAGCAACTAACTGGTCGGCGCAATGAGCCGTAACGTAACAACCCACTCAACTATAATTGCATAACCGAGGTAGTTATCTCGCCCCACCGTTCCCTTTCCCAGGCCCGCCAGCTACCTCTCCTCTTCTTTTCATCTAAACGTTTTATCTTTCGTTCTCTTTCAGTCCCGAGAAATCGAACCGCGGGCTCGCCGCTATCCATCCTCGAGGCAATACAGATAATGCCACCCTCTCCAGCCGGGCTATCTCGCGGCATTAATCTGCTTACCGTTATACGAGCGCGTGTGAATGCGCGGTACGCGAGATTGCCGCTGGGGTCGCCACTTTCCCACCGACTCGAGGCGCGCTGACCGGCTCGTGAAACGGACCCCCATACACGCCACTCGCGTAAGTAGTGTGTCTCTCTCGTAAAGAAAAACGAATAGTGGCAGTATATATATCTAGTATACACTGTAGCAACAGGAGACGCGCCCTCAATGGGTGTGTTAGTGCGAGCGCGCTCGCGGTATCAGTCGAGGCAATCGAGAAGCACGGAATGGGGAAAGCAATGTAAGAAAAAGTACCTAGCTACGGCGTTCGTTAATGGCTCGTCTCACTGTTGCTGCTGCTGCACCGCCGCCGCTGGCAAACTGAATACAAGCTCAACCGCCTTCGTTCCTTTAGTGAAAAGAACAACACGTCAGTAAACGAGTAATGGCTCGGTGAAAGTGATCCCAAATGACGTGGGCGAGTCGACGTTAGGGCGTTGGTTGTTTCTTTCCTCTAACGCTACTCATTGGACGCTTATCCGTTTTTCCTACACACGCGTACAACAACCCCCCCCCCCCCTGCCCACCCATAGCTACCACACATTTCGCTGCTTTACGCTTGTTTTTTTTTTTCCTTACTTTCTGGCTGAACCTCGATTTATTTCGAGGAATACACGCGAAAGCCTTACGTAAAGGGAAAAAAAAAAAACGAGCCCAGCACATACTCGATCAATACAAGAATGGCGCGGGAAAGACTAACGCGCAGGAACCTGTAATGCTAAAGTAGCGGCGAATAGAGAAAAGGAGAGAAACCTTATGCGTCCAAATCCTACTCGACACTGCGGACTACATACGAGTGCATGCGACAGCACGATGAAAATGACAGAAAAGCGCTTCGTGCTCTTTTTTTTTAATTCTTAAGAAGGTAACGCGCGTAAAGTGAAAGACGGGAAAGGTCCCCCCACTTTATTGCGATATTACTTTTTATAACTTCAGTAACGCAGCAAACAGGGTGGAAGCGCGCGCGCTTGGACGTGCGTCGGCGATACTTTTAGGTATAGGGTAAGCATGGCGGGAAATCCGGGAGCAATGACGTCGACGCCGAAGCCCAGCGCGCGAAGTGGTTCGATCGAAGTCCTTATACAAAAGGGCACTTTGAAAGGCTCCACGTTTCCAACGCCGCCGCGCGCGCGTGTGCTATTGACGCACGAAGCCAACGTAACGAAAACCCCCCTTTTCCTCTCGCCACGAATTGGCTTGCGCCACGACGCGGACCATGGTAATAAATAGAACGCGAGCAAAATAAGCTTGCCGGGACCTCACGGGCATATATATACATTTCAAAGAAACTTAGTTAAAACGGCAACGCACTGAAACAACACTTCCAAATCAAAGTTTATTAGTTACTAATTACAGGAAGTACAGTAGTATCAAGTATCAAAGAACTCTGGTATTTGACGCATACGATCACACTATGCAACGTCGCGTATAGTGAGGGAGACTCGGGATTAATTTTCACCACTTGCGGTTCTCTAAAGTGCGGGTAAATATCTAAGTATGCGGGTGTTTTCCGCATTAAGCCCTCATGGAAATGCGGCCGGCGTCGCCGGGAATCGAACCCACACCCACGTTCCCAGCGCATTAGCCCCGTTTACATGGATGCGATGCGCTAGAAACTTGATGCGATGCGCCAGTTGTCAGCCATTGCATGTAAACCCGGCTTATGATTGCACACAGAAAGAAAGAAAGAAAGAAAAAGAAAGAAAGAAAGAAAGAAAGAAAGAAAGAAAGAAAGAAAAAGATAAAAGAAAGAAAGAAGAAAGAAAGAAAGAAAGAAAGAAAGAAAGAAAGAAAGAAAGAAAAAAGAAAAAAGAAAGAAAAAGAAAGAAAGAAAGAAAAAGAAAGAAAGAAAGAAAGAAAGAAAGAAAGAAGTAAGTGTGACGCGAAGAGTCGAGCCAAGTCGTTTCACCAGGAACGTGTGGCCTCCAAATAGAAAAAAATAAAAACACCCGCCGAACAACGCAAGGACGCGCACAGCTTGAGAGAAGATGCGCACCTTTCCTCCCCCTCCTCCTCTTCCTCCTTTGCCGCGACGACATTACCTTGCGCCACATATTATTACGGCACCGATGATCCGGAGACGAAAGATCGGCCTGTGTACGACGGGACGCGCATATATACACCGCAGTAAGTATAATATTACACGAAGTGAGAATGAAACGAGAAGAATCGCTCCTCCACACGCCAGAGATGCTGCGCCACGCACGCCGTGCTGTGAAAAAAAAAATAATAATAAAAAAGGAAAGAAGCCTTCAAAGATCATCACGGCGCGCACGACTCAACGACGTCGGCGACGCTGGTGGCCTCGAAAACTCATTCACAAAGGCCTCCAGTGAGAGCTCTCGCCGCCTCTCTCTCATCTGGGTTGAAAGAGAGGGAGGGTGTGAGGAGGCCAGGATGCATCGATGCTCCGTGACTGCCAACGTCTGCAGCGAGGACATTTGAGCGCGATGGCCCGGGGGAAATCGTTTTCCTACGTGCCAACGCCGTACGCGCGGCGAGCGACCAGGAGGACTGGTCGAAGTATGGCGGGGAGGAACGAATAGATCTAAAGAAATCAAAACCGTCCCTGCACTGCAAGAGTCGCACGACCGCATTCTCAGACGGACAGATAGACTCGGTGAAGTTAGATAGTGATCAAGAACTTCAAAACTGCAGCACCGTTAACTTAAAGTACTGTGGTTGATAGCACTTTGTCAACGAAGGCTCCTTGAGTGCCGCCATAATCCTCTCTGGGCTGTTGTTCATAAGAGTGACCGCCAAAGATGCACTGCCAAGGCTGTGACGTCAGCTTTTGTACCCCCGTGGAACAGGCCAGAAAGGAAATAATCCTTCTCTCCATTAAAAAATCGAACGCAAGCCCATGGGCAGGCCACAGATGTCTTATGGGTGTCTATCTGGCACAGGGGTAACAAGCTCACATGAGCCAGCGGGCCGCAGTATAATGTCAGCTAAATGTAAAATGTCAGCTAACGTTGCCATTTCAAAAGAATGCCGTTTCCCATATCCCATACATGGGTCATTTTTGAAGGGGATCTGACGTCAGTATTCGAGAAACATATCGATAGTGACCTCCAGAATTACTTAAATCTGGACGCCGATTCTGAAATATAGAGTTTTTGTTCCACGGTTATGTTTCAACCACATTTCAGCACATAATGACCGCATGGGGTGCCTGAAGAAAAAACTGCCCGAGACCAGTCACGTCTGTGTGGCTCATGAACATACTAAGAAAATTATATATCATGTGCGGGCCGGGCCGCTAGCGAAAGGTTCGCGGGCCGCGGGTTTGAGCCCCATGATTTGGTACGTACTTCCTGCGAATATCAATTTTCCCGTGGTCAGCCTCCCCGAGCTGCGGCATGATATTTCCACGCGCGTCGGTCAGCAGTACACGTGCACGTACTGCAGAGACAGGCGCGGCCGCCGCTCCTGTTATCGGGTCCCGTTATCACGGAGGCCGCCGCCGCCGACCCTTATCTCGCATCGCAAAGCTGAAGCAATCGTGGCGACACAGCCAGTGTATGGGGCGACGGCATCTAGATTGCACAAGAGTCGCACCACGCGATCCTGAAGAGGAGGAACGAGACAAACATGGCGGGCCTACTGAGCCACTCTACGCTCCACTCCAGTGACAACTGTCACATGCGTATACACTCGCACGAAGACGAGTCGCAGTCCTGCGCGCGACAAACACCAGTCAATCGCACGCTATCTCTCGCCACCTGACCAGCAATCTACACGCAACCACCGATGTATGTTTACACAACAGTGTGCTCTTATACGAAGGACACCGCCGGGCTCGGTATCTTGAGAAATGTGATTACTGCTGCGGCCTCAAATGTCACTATCGCTAACGCATTATTACACATGGATATGTCCTGTTTCCTTGGAGCCATTGACTTCTGGCGCTAGAATTAAGGTCAGCCTAACGAACTTTGAGGTAAACGCGTGAGTGAATGTGTACTTGTATGCCTGTATTGCTTGAACTGCAGTGTTTCATTCAACGTTACTCTCTAAAGGAAGTTATACATGGGAGCGTCACATGTGTAGCAAAGAAGAGTCAAAGGACACCTTTTTCTTTTTCTTAAGAATGTAGAGTCAAGCGACCCTGCAGTATTCCTAAATAAGTAAATAAATATAGCCAGCTACAAAACCTTCCTTTGGAACTCTGCTCACCCGCAGGTCGCGGGATCGAATCCCGGCCGCGGCGGCCGCATTTTCGGTGGAGGCGAAAATGCTTGAGGCCCGTATACTTAAATTTAGGCGCACGTTAAAAAACCCCAGGTGGCCGAAATTCCTGGAGACCTCCACTACGACGTCCCTCATAATCATATCGCGGTTATTAACTCTGCTCACACTTATCTATAGAGCAAAGCGTGAAGCACGAAATGCGAATGTCCCTGACTGAAAACCGCGAGATCCCAAGGTCCCTCGACATGTGCTTCCGTTCGCGACTTCTCGGTCGCACCATGGGGGCCATCGTTACGACCGGTCACACCTGTGGCACCGTGAAGAGGCGTCAATTTTTGTCGTCAAATGTGTGCGCTTCGCTTCCGCCGCCACCCGAGCCATCAGCAGCCTCTAACGACGCGTCCGTGGAAGCCGTTAAAGTGAGCGAATGATGAACGCGAAGAACAAGCCAATCCGAAGCCGGGTAGAAACAAAATGGTCGCAAAATGCGGCACGCGGAGATGAGACCCGTTAAAGGCGGCGCGAAGAATGTAAGAGGGAAAAAAAGCATAGAAAAAAAAAAGAGTGGATACAAGACGGGGAAAATACCAGCAGGATCATTGGCACTGAATGTGTTCGTGCCGCATTTATACACACGCGCGCACAATACCTTTCTCTTACGAATTCACTTTCACTCGTGAAGGGACACCATTTCTCATTTATCCGAGCTTTTTCTTTCTCTTTTTAATGAAGGGACCACTCTCCCTCTCTTACGAAGGCATTCTCTTTCGTCAAGGCACGCACAGTCAGCCAGCCAGTCAGTCACTCACTCGCTCACTCACTCTATAGAATGCACAAACATAAGAGTATACCAGAGGGACAGAAAGACAGACTGATCGCTATCGAAGCGCAAGACACAGGGGGGAGGCCACGGCTGGACACCATCATTACAGAAACGCAGGTCAGGGAGTTATGGCGCGCGACAGACTGAGAGGGTCGGGCCGAACGAGGCCCGAATTTTCACCGAGACGATCGAGACATATAAACAAAAGGCGAAAAAAGAAAAATGGGGCAGCTATGCACTAGTGGTGCGAAGACTGAGGAAACGGCAGGCCTTCCCCTCCTCCTCACCACAACTTCACTTTCCCACCCCTTGCTTCACTATACTATACAAGGCTATGCTATACTTTACCCTCTCCCCTCCTCCTTTCCATCCTCCAGTTTTCTGCGGTCGCCTGAGAACTCAAGCTTAAACAGCCGCGCTGTTAAAAAGACGGAAAAAGACGAATAATTGAAAACGCCAACTATATTCGGAGGAGAGAGGGGCCGAAGAAGCTGGGACCGCCGCCGAAGCACAGCGGGAACTCCGGAGAGATAGAAAAACCACATTTCTTTCAAGGCTGCCCGGTTGTACGAGTGAGAGAGGTACAACACGTGTCTCTGTGAGGGAGGGTTAGAAAAACGAAAAACAGAACACAAAGCAGTGTGTGGAGGGAGAGAGAGAGAACGGCAGCTGGCCGACTGGGAGATACCACGACCGACGCTTCCACATTCCGGCAACGTCGGCACTACATACAAGCAACCAGCGTCCAAGGGGACAAGAAGCAAGAGCCGAGGGAAGAACCGCCACCGCTCGCAAGACGCCAAACGACAGCAGCCGCTGCCTGCAGCTGCCTTTTTCCGAGCGGACGGCATCTGCGAGCGTCAGACGCGAGCGCACAATCCAAAAAGAATGCGTACCCCCTGCGAAGAGACTATATGCCTACCCACTCTACATTGGGCGTCCGAAAATTTCTCGTCTTTTCGTCTGTCGTGCCACACTCACTCCTCCCCTGCTACCCTACCCTAAACCCTCTGACGCTCTTTTTTACTTGGCTTCTCTCTCTAGTCTCGACTACTAACCCCAGTCTGCTCACGTCTCGGCAACTTCCCTTTCTCTTCCGCCCGTCTTCGCTGCCAACAGGCTGTCGCGAGGCGCCTGCGTACTCGCTGTTTTTATACTTCGCTTTTTCTTGAGACTTCGCCCCGTGCCATGCAAAGTTAAACGGACATTAAAGTGAAACACAAGTCAGCTTAGACCGGTAAATTATTCTTTCAGAACGCTGTCGCTATCACAGGTTCGTTATTATAAGCGATAACGAACGTGAACGTATCACTTTTTCTTTTTTAATTTGGCGCCTAAACTTCACCATCTGAACGTCAGCGTGACGTCACGGACTTCAAAACCTTCGTACTTTTCTATTTCGTATGTATTTGCTGGATCAGATTTCCTGAAACTCGCAAAGGGAACTCTCTGGCTCCCGAAAGACAATGTAATAATTCTTTTTTTTTTTTAACGAATAATGACTTACGTAGGCCCTAACCTTCTCCGTAGCCCTAGCTGATGCGGCCGAAAGCTATGACGTCAAGACGAGTTGGCGAGGGAACTTCTAGAGGGCGACGCCACGTGTATTTTCTTTTCGCGCGCTTTCTGGCTTACGAAGCGTCTTCTCGCGTAGTGGTTATACAACTGTGAAAGTGCAATTCACTAATATGAAAGAAATGATTTCGCCCTTTTAGTGTCCCTTTATAGAAACGAATAATACTAATTGGTGGGGTTGTACGCGCCAAAACTAATATACTATTAATACGCACGCCGTAGTGGAGGGCTCCGAATTAGTTTAGACCATCTGGTGTTCTTTAACGTGCACCTAAATCTAAGCACCCCGGGTGTCCTCTGCATACCACCCCCATCGAAGTGAGGCCGTCTTGGCCGGCAATCGAACCCGCGCCCTCCAACTTAACAGTGCGAAACCATACCTACTAAGCAACCACGGCGGGGTAAAGAAACATAACATAAGGGAAAAGGGAAGAGGGGTAAAGAGAGAGAGTGAGCGAGAAGACGCATAAGACACTAAGCAACACGCAACGCGGTCCGTCGGCGGCGGGGCACAACTACTCATCACGCCAAACAGCAGCAGCAGCAGCAGCAGTTCCGCATATCACAACACGTTCTGCGTGACTGACTACATCGTCTGACTATGCGACCGTCCCACTCCCACTCCAGTCGTGGCCGGCCTCTCGGGTCTCGCCGCACAACAGCGGCACCGCAGCAACCTACGAGGCGTATAACCGTCGTAAAAGCAACAGCTGCTGCTGCTGCTGCTGGCGAAAGTTCGTAATCCCGACGACACTTGCACGAAAGGCGAAGCAAGGCAACACTGTGCCCCGCGCGCAACTCGGCTTGTCTTTCGAGAGTCGGGTCGCAGTGTAGACGATGTAATATGATGGAAAAGTGCGGCGCTACGCCGCAGATACCCATCCGAATAGAGAGGGAGAGGGAAATAGAGGTGAGACATGAAAGATGCAACATATCATGACGCTGCGACGGGAAGATGGTTGGTTCTTCCAATGATCTGGTGATACAGCGTGTTCCGAAAAAATGTTTTAATTCAAACGAGATTACTCATTTCCAGTAATAAAGCGATAAATGTTATGCACAATGGATGTCTGTAGTAATTAATATTACAGTATCCAAATAGAGAGAGAGAGAGTTAAACATGAAACATGCGATATATCATGAGCCAGCGACGGAAGTTGGTTGATTCTTCAATGAACTGGCGATACAATGTCTTAGGGAGATAGTTTATCTAAAATTGAAGCGAGATCAGTAATTTCCAATTACGAAATGATGTGCTAACTGTTACGCACAAACAAGGAATGGCCAAAAGTAATTAAACATTACAGTGAACTCTAGACAACTAATAATAATTATTATTATTCGGGTTTAACGTGCCAAAACCACAGAACACAGCAACGCGACGAACCTTTCTAGTGGTAAAGCCCCTCAAATCATGTCGCAGCTAAAAAACCCAGTAAGGTATAGCACCAAAGAAAGAAGTTTTAACACCGCGGAAGCGTCAAAGCGAAACCATTCTTTCGGAAAGCTATTTCTGAAAATCTTTTTCTCTAAACAGTTCATCGGTGACAACTTGTATTCTCTCATTGTAACTAACACACCACAGAGTTTCTTACAACTACATTATTATTGCGTGAAGTTCTACCTAACAGACAAAGGTAGCGGAATCACCAGGCAAGCAGCTTAATTTTTTTTATCACGGGCTCTCACCGTCTCGGAAGCCACACTTTCTCTCACTCTCTCTCTGCCTCTTTCTTTATATACCGACGGTTTTATGTTTTGTTTCGTTTTTTTCGTTCGCTAAGTAGGGTTTAATGACGCAAGACTGGCTAAAATTACGCAGCACTAACCACAAGGCGTCGGACAACGAATAGTGGCAGCAGTAAAAGCCGCATTACGCTAAAGGCTTACTTAAAACTGAAGCTATACACTTTCTTCGACTGTGGCCAAGGCCGCAGCTGTCGCTTATGCGGACGATGCGTACCAATTTTCACAATGCCCTGACGCGTCTGCATAATAAAATAAGCCGCGCGCAAGCTGTCCAATGACGTCCAACACGCAGCCGCGATATGCGTAAACAGACCAGGCCGTCGACGCAATAATGGGGAGTTTTCAAAGAAAAAAGGCATACACAACCAACCTATGCACAGAAAAAACAAACAAAAAACGAGTATTCCTAGAGTACTCTAGGACTCTTAAGAGTACTCGAAGAAAAAAATCGAGTCTTTAGGGAGTATTTCTGCCACGTAACCATAACCGCCATCTCCCTCGGGTGCCTTCTTGCGTCATCACCGTGGTCCCGGCACTTTCCGGTCACGAGCAGCGTAGGTGCATAGTATTCTTGATAGGAAAATTGCGAGAGCCGAATTTTTCAAGAAAGGAAACGGGTGCTTGCCAAGATGACGATTATTGCTTCGTGGTAGAAATACTACCCAAATACTCGATTTTTTTTCTCGTGTACAAAAGCGTTTCACACTTTTATGGGTATACAAAGGGCGTATGGTTGTCCCGTGCCTAACTAACTTACGCTTAACTATATGATAGAATCGTGTAAGTTCGTTTGCTGTTGCAGGCTAGGATAGGCGAACGCGTTTTAACGGCAAATCTGTTGAGGCTGCCGCTAATTCGTATTAAATTGAATTAAACTGACTTGGCTTGGATTAAATTTCACTCCATTGAACGCCGCGGTTCTTGTGGGCTGAGCTTACAATTTTTCCTTAGTCTGTAACAGACTGTAGCCGTTCCTCTTTCATATTCTACAGGGTCAACGACTCGCCCTCGTACATCGCCACAGGAAAGAATCGGGGCGTTAACCTATAGGCGAACATTAAGTTCCGAGGCTAACGTTCTTTCTGTCAATTCGTAATGTTCGAGAGTCCGCCACCGCTGCTCTCTCTCTCTCTCTCTCTCGGATTAGTGTTTTCCGGTGAATTTATCTTTGCGGAGCTGACAACTAGACTCGATTCTATAGAAAACACCGTGACGCGGGGGTCACGTAAAGTTTGCCACCATTTGCCGACGACCTTTGACTACGATTATACTGCGAGTGAACATTATAAAGACAGCTGCAATGGCCTGAAAAGTGCAATGAATAATTCTTTCTTTAGAGCAGCCTGTTAAGCAGGCACAGCACTTCGCGTCAGCTAGGGCAGAAAAAACGCAAAGACACACGGAACGAACAATGCTAACGAGGTAGTAACAAGCCGGGAACACCGCGAAACTCGTTGATAGACGAAAGAATATATATATATATATATATATATATATATATATATATATATATATATATATATATATATATATATATCAGTGTGTGTGTGTGTGTGTGTGTGTGTGTGTGTGTGTGTGTGTGTGTGTGTGTGTGTGTGTGTGTGTGTGTGTGTGTGTGAATTGAAAGATATCCGCGTTCCACCTTTATTTATTTATTTCTATTTATTTTTTTTTAATGCCCACCGCGATGGCTGGAAAAGGCAGGGAAAGCAGAGGGGTCGCAACGAAGGCGTAACCTCGCACAGCGCGAAATCAAGCGCAATAACAACAAGCAACGAATTCCATCATTTTAGACTTCCGGTAAAAGTGAGCACCGCGCCCGCGCGGACTGCGCGCGACACCTACAGAGACCGCATGATAGCGCAAACAATTTTTAAAACTTTTTCATTTATTTTTTTTTCTGACCTGAAAGAAAACCACGCCCTAGGAGCGTGTTCGCAGTTTGCATCACCTCAAGGAGCGCCTTTAATAAACATTTTCTTTTTTTATCTTTCTCCCTCTCTCTTTCTGTCACCTGGCGTCATCAACGCCTACTGGATGGAAGTCGGAAACACAGTGAACGCTGCAGAGAGAGCAGCTAATTGTGGAGAGGAGGAGGCGACCTGCTAATGCTGCCAAAGCGCGCTCAGGCACCTCTCCTCCTCCCTCCCCTGTTCCACGAAAGCCCTCTTTTCCTCCAAATGCACGTCACAAACGCATGTAGCAACGCCGCTCGCGTAAGCACAATCGCACCGTGCTCGCATCGTCCTGTTTCCGCGGGCGCACATGCAAGCAGCATTCTCCCTTGGTGGGCGAGAAAGAAAGAAGCGAGAGCGACGACGAGCGAGAAGAATGCCATTAAAAACATCTGCTGCTCGTTTAAGAGACACTTTTTTCTTGTACTTCCTTTTTGCTCCGCGAACTGCACGCACGAGAGTGCCGAACTTTGGCATAAGGTTGACAAAAACCAAATGCACCTTCGAAGGCTGCACAGATTAGGAAGCCTACATGTGCGCGCCGCTTGCAAGCGACGTCATGGACGCAGCTTCTGAACGTACCGGCACTCCACGATGGCGGCTTCGATGACAAACAAGTTGCGGTTAACCCGGTTAACCTGCTTCAACGTGATAACTACGTGAAATAAGGAACGCCTCTGTGCGCGAATAGCGAAAGAACCTACATGTGATGTTTTGATAACATTGATTGACGTGACATCGCAAACGTTGCGTCCTCCCACGCTGGTGCTCCTACAAGGCTAGGGATTGAGCCTGCTGGTACGGTTCCATTACTGGAAACAGCTCGAAAGAAACTGCTATTCGTGTGTATCGGCTTTTTCGCGGGTGTATGTGTAGCCAAAAGCTACGGGCGACTTCGAACGTTCAACGGCGCAAGCGAAAAGATTGAGAAAGAGAGAAACGACAAAGCGCACCATTAAAGAAGCGGGAAAAACCGCGCCAGGTGGCACTAATAGCGATCCCGCGCACACAGGGCGGACGACACCATCATTACGAGCTGGAAACCGGACGCCACTCGGAACGAGAAAGAAAAAGAAAGAAGCGCGCGGTCTAGTGAAATCCCGTCGTGTTAACGTTATCGCTTTAACGGTGCATCTCTCTTTTTCGAGTTTGAGGGGAACTTCGATAACGCAGTTTATCGTGTATACTGATGGGCTAGTAGTCGATGAGCCATGATATTGATGAAGCAGCGCACAAAAGACTCGTTCACAAACACATGAAGAAGACGCAAACGAAAGTGCTGGTGTTTGCGTCTTCTTTATGTGTGTGTGAATGTGTATTCTGTGCTTCATTGATAGCAGTTTATCAGTAACGTAGCGGAGTCAGACTGTAGTGCTACACTAAAGCAGTTAGAAGAAAACTTAAGGGCTTCACTGTATGTTGGTTTTCCTTGAGTCTACATCAGTTAGCACTGTAGTTGAACGGTCGGAATTTACTGACGTCCCATCCCGCAGCGTTGTTCAAGACACGCCACGCATCCATCTCTGAAGCGGGCGGAGTGTTGCGCTGTTCTCCCGAGCTTCTGTCGTTAACGGCCGCCAGGCCACGGCTAGGTGCGAGCGAGACGAAGCCAGCGGCGTCGGATTGCCGTCCGCCTATCGATCGGCTTCACCCGCTAGCTAGCTCGCCCGCTCGACAGGCGCGAAGGAACGGTACAACACTACGAGAGATGCTGTACAGCATCTTCGAGGAGGAGGAGGACGTTAGGGAGAGAGCTTACTGGATGGCGTAGAGTGGGCTAGGATGCACCCCTGATCAACCAACCAACCAACCAACGCCCATACCAAAGACGCTCAAAGACAGCAGCAGGCTCCTTCCCCGATACGCCACTCTAAGACCGAGTCTGCATAAACGAACACTCACACAGCCCTGGAGTGCAGGGGAGAAGTGCCTTCCCTTTTTTCCCCGCACGCTAGCAGATTTATTTATTTATTTATTTAGTTATGCCAAGCAGAATGCTCCAAGGGCAGCGTAAAAAAACTGACATAAGAGAAAACAAACAAAAAAAAAGACGTCGCGCCCAGAGGCGTTGAGTTCAGTTGGGGGCGTCAGTCCAAGCTTTCTTTTCCTTTTTTTTTTCAATTCTGGAGACTCAATGTTTTCCCACCAACGTCCCTCCTCGCCCTTCACCCGCCACCAGTAACGAAAGCTGCTTCCATAATTATCATCAACTTGCTTTTAGAGTAGCCAGGCGACGCAGAGGTCGTTCGCAATCAAAACTCTCTCGTCCCACCCCAAACAGTATAAAACTGGACTCCTACATCAAGGAAGACTTTGACGTGACGCTGCTTCAACAGCCGACCAAAAAAAATAAGAAGAATGAAAAGCTAGATTAGCGGCCGTGCTTATGTAAGGAATGCGCAAACAAGTCCGCAGCAGGCCCGAGACGTTCAAAAACATGCCGGGTTACCTCAAGAGACGACGACGTCTAGGAAAAACCAAGGAAGAAAAAAAAGACGTGTACCTTGTAGAAGGCATCCGTTTCATTCTGCGAGATTACGGTGGAATGTCTGTGCAAGGAAGTCTTTTATTTATAGCTACGCCTTAAAGAGCCTCTTATTTATTTATTTTAAAGAGCATACGCATCAGGGATGGTGCGCTGACGCCAATCTCCGAAGCCACACGCGCACCGATAACAAGAAATGAATCACGGAACGCTGACGCAACAAACGTCGTCGTGGATAATGCGAGCGGAGACATAGCCTACAGGAGTTTTTTTTTTTTTTTTTTTTTTTAGATTAGCGAGCCAGGGAGTTCTGCTTCACGTGGAAAACAAAAAGCAAAGAAAAGAAAATTAACAGGGCTGGGAAGTCATATCTTCTCTCTATCTGTCTAAGAGCACGACCGGCGCGAAAGATCTAGCAGCCTCGTTGTGTTTATTTTTATTTTATTTTATTTGTTTTAGGAGATACACGCATGGTCCGTTCTTCGAATGTGACCCGGAGGTAGTTTGAACTAACGAAACATAATTTTCAAAAAAAAAATTAAAACCTGAGAGCTCGGCAGTGAGATGAAACCGCAAATGTCATCAACTGTCGCCAAGGGATATATGCGGAAAATAAAAAAATAGACAGTGAAGAAGCTGACATTTGCAGCAAGCCATACTGGGAAAAGTGTCAGTCGTACGGAAAACTTGGTAGTAAGAAACTCTAGTTACGACAGTGAAAAAAGAAAGAAAATGAGAAATTACCGGCGGATGTTTGAAGATCATCTTTGAGTATGACGCGCGAGAGAGTCATGCTCTTAGAACGCTCGACTCCGAAGAAACTCTCATTACTGTTCGTTTGTTTCAGTTCTCGTCCTCTCCGCGCACTAGAATACGGTATTTAAACAAAAAGGAAGAATAAAAACGCATCAAAAGGGATTCGATAGTCGCGATATGTCAACGTGAACAAAAAGCACAAATATTAGGCAGTTTTGCAAAAGGATACGCAAAGATAACGTTCGTCACTTAACGTGGGTAGCCAAGAGGATGGCGTATGACGCATGCGCAGCGGTGACAAACGCAAAGCTTTGCGTACGGTAATCTAAAACTCTCTATCCACGACCATAGTGGTGAAGGAACTCACTCAGGCTCTTGGAATTCTTCAGCGTGGTTCCGTTTTTCCGCCTGGCGATGCTGAACGTGGAAAACCAGCTGCCTAGCTTGTGGCTGCCGAAGTTGCTGAAGGTGTTGCTTTTGTGCAGCAGCTTGATATCCATGGCAGGTTGCGCGCACAACAAAAAACTTAAAAGAGACGCGATGTCTGATTAGGAAACGGGCGACTAGTCGATGGGAGTCGTTTAAAAACGGCAACCCCGAAAGTACTCCCTGATGGTCACAACACTTAGGGGAATCCAAAGCAGCGTACTTGGAGCAGCAGTACTTGGTGGTGGTAGTGGTAGTCACGGTTGATGACCCGAGGGCACACACAGCGCTTTCAAAACCGAGGGTCGTAACACGGCGCTGCCGGTTTCAAACAGCAGATAACGAACACTGGACACACTAAAACCGTGGAAACGAGACGGCCAGCGCTTCTTCTTCCATATCGGTTGTCATAGGGCGGAAATAGCGACGACGGCGCTCATCGCATTCTGTTTTTAGCTGTATTCACAGAATTCGGCGATCACAACACGGGTAAGCTCCGTTCCGGGATGGCAGAGGGACACCGGCGAGATGAGATTTAAACCAGAAACACCATTCGCAGTGCTACAACCTAGGTCACTGCAGTGTTCACCGCTCCAGCCGGCGGCCGAGAGATACAAGCGGCGGGCCCCCAATCACCGAAAAGCCGCGACGCCGGGGTTTTTTGAAAAACGGGCCGCTCGCGAGAGCGATGTCTCACACTCGTCGTCCAACCTCCTCGTATCTCGGTCCGTGTAGCTGCTGCTGTTTCTGCATGGCTTTGCCGTCGGCTCTAGTGTCGGGGATCTCGGGTCCGAGGACGCGGGCAGCAGCCGGCGGAATGTCGAGGAGGGCTGGCTTTTCTTCCGCAGATGTGATGAGATTCCGGCGAACGGGTGGGAGACCCCAACGAGCAAAACGTGATCACCGCTGCAGCACGTTCACACAGGCGCGTGCACCACACACCAGATCACTCGTCACCGACAAAAACCACCACCACCACACCACCACAGCCGACGCTTGCCTACTCCAGGCGGGACGCAGCGGCGGACAAACGAACGTCGGCGGTGGCGGCGAGCAGGGAGCAGCAGCAGAACGCTGCAGCCAGGCACGGCGTTCACGGCGTCGGTGGTGGCGGCGGCGCTGGTGTGCCCAGACACGCGAGAGAGAGAACGAGGGAAACGAGACCGGCTTCGCTTTACAAGCAGAGAGCCCGAGCCACGCACACTCTCCTTCCAACGCGCCGTCGTGACCGTTTTCTCTTTCCGACGAAAACGCACCGACTACGTAGCTTTCCCGTCGCAAAAGTCGCGAAACTTGCCGCAAGAATCGCATCACCCGCGCTAACAAACTCCGCCGAGTCTGGCAAACCCGCGTGGGCCCCTGTGAACAGGTCGTGAGTGAGTATAAACATAAATGAGACGCTGCGTAACATTATAGTAGTGTTTCCGACTGCGTGCAGGTGACGCGACAATCCGCAGATCGCGTCCGCCGACCCAACAAGCGCACCGGATTCGCGCCGCAATGTGTAGAGAGTTTCGCAACTGTACTGTGATTTTTAGACGATAGAGGATACGCTTGCAGCGCCAAAACATTGCGACGGTGGCCTCGCACAGCCTCGCACGCTGCTTTTCGACGCGGCGCCGCTTTCGAAACTCTTGCCAGCCCACTCGTCCGCGTTTGACCACAGAGCACTACCCACCCAACCTTAGGCCGCAGCGCATGCGTGCGCATTTCAGAGGCGCAATCGGGGGCCACCACCAGTGGAGCGGAAAGTGTGCTGATTATCCGCCAAAGAGCTCGACAATGACCAGACGATGAATCAAAAGTTGGAAATAGGCTCAAGAAATGGAGTGACAATCCGCCTTTTACATTTTCCTGTGCTGCCCTCTGCCGTTCTGGTAGTGTTTTGGCAGAGACCGGGACAAGTGGTATTGCCACAACGAAAGTCTCCGAAATCAAGAGGCGTTTGCCAACTCTTCTGCAAGGCGAAGGGTGGATGCTCCGTGTCATTGTGAAAAAGGTAGATTCCGACAGCGATGATAGTCACCTTCAGTCTTTCAACACATTCCTGACCGACATAACAGCCATTCCATTCTATGAACGTATGTCTAATGAAGTCCCATAGCTAAATAATTAAAATGAAACACCAAGCCAAAGATATCATAGCGCAACAGTTTGTACCTAGCTAGCAGTGAAAACTCCAAAAGCACAGGGTACTTGGGTACGGTATGTGCCATGTATCTAGTGAATGCCTATCGTGAATAGCAAAGTGCTTCCACTTTCATGCTGCCAAGAGGACTAACAGGAGTATGTCAAAGTGAAGGCAATAACCGAAGTGTGTTACACTGAACGCACATTTCTGCCAAGGAACCACACAAGTCCGCAAACACCAACAATCCAACCTTACTTCAACAACACATCCTGTTGCCTGAAACTGATGACAGAGTTTCAAAACAAAAGCCAGTCAATCAACATGTGTTTGCATCTTTGTATCTTTTGACTACAATAACCAAGGGTTCGAACACAATATGTGCACATCTTGACGGAGTCTCCACATGTATGCTGGAACAGAAGTAAACGGTGACTAAAACAAGGCGAGACAAAAACCGCTTTCTTACTCTCAAGCTCAGGTGGGGAGCGCATGCGGTTTCCACCAGCCAATGGTGAAATCTGTCAAAACGACATGCACAGTTTTTCCCTATGTATTGAGAATAACTGCAGCATGATGAACCGAAATCATGGGCCCACTACAGATGCTGTTGCAAGACTGACATGACTTACCCGTGAGAGGTGAGCGTAGGTCGGGTATCCTCGAAGAGGAGATGGAGAAGCGCTGTGTTGCCCGAGAGAACAAGCTCAACCTTGAGCCTGAAAAAGAGGGCAAAAAGAAGCACGACTGCATCACACACGTACTCATCTGTCATTATTTCACACATTGAATTAATTAAATTAATGGTCACTTGTGGAGTGTTTATGAAATCTTATATAGTCATACTGCACCTCCTTTCAAACAAACAAAAGTTTTACGAAACTCTTACCTGAAGTGCACTGGTCAAACAATGTGCTACAAATATTCACAGCATCAATGTAATCATGCTGTTAAAACAACACGGAACAAGTACTGAGTTGTGTGCTGCAGAAGGCAACTTTGCAGCTTAGATAAATGGAAGACATCAGGTCCATGTCAAAACTGTAGGAAGCTCTACATGCAAAGCACACAATGGCATCTTCAATTTACCTGATTACAGGAAGGAAAGGAAAGCTAGACATATGCAAAGAAAGTATACAGTGCATGAACTGTCAAAAACAATCTAATACAGTAAAATACCGAGCAAGCACCCCCCCCCCCCCATATGCTGAACGATAATCCGACAAGATTTGGAGGGGAGGCCCTTGCAAAAGTCAACAGGGCGGCGGAAGAGCCTAAAAATAAAAAATGCGGACCCGTGCTTCTAATGAAAAGCTCTGTTCAGTACACATGCATTCACTGTTTCCAAAACAGTGAGCGAAACAGTGAAAATGGTGGGAGGGTGGGGGGCGCTTGCTCGGGATTTTACGGTAAGTACTAAATTCAAGCCATGAAATTTTTGCATTCCAAAGAGGCACACGGGCTATATGGGGTGCTGTAATGGGCACCTCCCACATAATTTCAAACCCCTTTACTTTAACAACATGCACCCAAGTCTAATGCAAATAAGCATATTTGGATCTCGTCTCCTCATAAGCATGCAGCTACCACGATTGGGAATTGAACCCACAACCTCCAATTCGACTGAATGCAACAATCACCTTGCCCACACAAAAACATCCACATAGCTGGAAAAGGCAATCAGGACCACTTAACCAAGTCATCACGTCAAAAAAAGATAGATGTCCTTCGAGTTCCATTATATGCATCAACTGCAGCTATCATTGCTTCGAGGCAATGGAAGATTTTCCCTGTGGATGCATGTGAAGTGTGTGTCGTAAACACACTTCAATGGTTTATGCTTTCTTTCTGGGCCAACAAAACAAACAATGTGAAGGACACGGAAGAACATAGGACCTCCCGATTGAATAGGCACGCCACAAATGCATGGACGGCCCATCAATTTTCATTCAGCTTGGACGTTGGGAGAAACAAAATAATTTGCTCGATAACGGCTCACCACTCATGGGGCCAGAAAAAGAGAAGACAGGGCAGGGCCTATAAGCAACCCATCTGTCTCACTTTCAGCTCACTGTCACTCAAGGCCAATTGCTTCTAGCGCTACTCGGGCGCAAAGTGCTCAAGTGGGAAGCCCATTTTAAAGAAGCAGGTTTCAAAGATAATAATTAAAAGAAATGCAGATATGATCACGAGATGAGTCTGCAATGGTAATTCCCCTGATCAAGGTTGTAGTCTCTTTGTGTGTAGACAGTTTCTGTTATAATGACTGCAAACCCATCAGTAGCCCGACCTTCTTGATGAGATTTCAGCTGATGTTTGCATTTCGTTAAACGCGTAAGTGCATGTATTGTACGTAAATATTCAGAACCTTACGTGTGGTGCATATATGTACAGCTGACCTGCACTTTTTTTTTGTATTTGGTCGGGCATTAGCCACTGTTACGATCAGCCCCTGCGGCGAAAAGGAAGCGGCGTCCCCTGTTCTTCGAACAAAGCGCCGAAGGCCTGCTTGCCTGCTGACAGCCGTTCAAACACTTGAATTGTCCTCGCGAAACAAGAAGCAAGGCGCCATGCATTCCGACATATCAAGGTTCGACGAGTCAACCGTAATGGTTCCTGTCGCGACTTTTTCCTTGATGAGACAGCGGCGTCAGGGTGGATGACAACCAGTCCCGCTAATTGAGCGGTGAGGTGCTTCAGAGCGGCGGACCTTTCGTTGCGCCCAGCTGTCCGAGCATGTGACCCATCGCCCTACGGCCTTCAAATGACAAGGAAGAACGCCTTGGTGCCACAGGTGCAGAGTGCTGTGGCCACGCCCCAGTCGAGGACGTTGACCTGGGCGGGTGTGGGCGGCACCCTCATTAGTGCGGTGTGTGACGTGATTGGACCGTCCCAACTCGGAGCAATTCCCCGATCTAGGGATCTGGGGAAAGAGACCCTTTAAAGTGATCCCCCACGGGCTCATTTGACGCGAAATCATGATGTAGCACGCAATCGTCGTCATGTAAGGAAATGCTCGCCATGTAAATAATGTAAATAAACCACGCGAAGTTTCCCTTCAGTCTCTTCATGCTGCCTCTGCATCTTTCCTCCCGAGCCTCTGGTGCCTGAAAAGGCCGGTCGCAACACCGCTTAGGCTACTGAACACGAGCATAGTTATTGACAAATACAATAGTGAACAAATTGAAAGGAAATAAAACACGCTCTTGAATTTCCAGGCTCAGCTGTATCTGTCAAACCAGCTCCAATATGTCTACATATCATTACACCAAGATCAGTGTTGGCTACAGAGCTATTCCACAGGCTGATCCTAGATAAGTGCAAGTAACGGGTATTTTAGATTTTTCACAATGTTTTCACTTAAATTTTACAGTGATGTTTTTTAACAGCAGTTTTGTATATTGCTTCAAAAGGTGGGCTTTTTCAGCACCTTTCCAGTGCCTAAAGATTTTTGGAAAAGGTGCAAAAAAAATGATCTGCAAACGTTGTCTTTCTTGGCTGGTGTAAGGGCATTTCAGAGAGTTGGTTCAGCATACATAGCACCATTTATGGCAAAGCGTCCCAAGGAAAGATGATCTGAGCACATTCGCATATCTTGACCTCCTTTTTCACTTGCAGATGAGGCTTAAACACCATAAATAATCTTGTTCGGAAAATTTTTAGCAATGCCAACTTGGAAAATGGCCTTTTCGCCATGGAATGGTAGACGTGGTGACAGGAACGTTCCAAAACATCAAGTGGAGCCTTCCTGCATGTTTAATTGAGACCCCAGGATGCAACTAGCCACCACAAAAAATGATTTGGCACAAAAAAAATCACATTTAAAAAAATCTGTAGTTAAGGAATAATCTTTCTAAATAATTTGAGAGGTAATGGGTTAAAACGAGCCAAGACAGCAAATTTACTAGCTTAAATTACGTACTGAATGCTATGTATGTGCCCCATAACAAGCTAGCAAAACACGAGCCCATTCAGCTTGCAAAGAAGTTCATAGTATTTGGAAATCTTTTAAAGGGGCCCTGCGACACTTTTGCGACTGCCTTATTTAGCACCGCAAATGCGTGTAGTTATGAATGCCGAGACGAACGCAAAAAGAATTATGCAAATTGGTGCATGAAAAGTGAAGTTATTAGTCCTCAAAGTTCAAAACTCAAGCAGACGACGACGAGAAACGTTTTTTTCGGATTTCACTCTCCCGCTGACGTCAAAGACCGGCTCCAATCACCGCGCGCGTCTTATAAAGACATACCGGAAATGTCACCTCATGGTGGCCTTCACACAGTACATTGCTACACCTCTTTTTGACGGCGTTGTTACCATGCTTATTACAAACCACGTACGTCAGCTAGCAGACGCTCCCATAATTTGTCGTGCAGTGCACAAAATGAGTCTGGAAGACCTAACAGACCTCGAGCGCGAGCTCTTGCGACGCAGTGATTGATTGCATGTCGTGCACGCCATTGCAAATTGAAAGTGCGTCGCTGAGGCCCGCGCAACGCGAGGATGGCTCCATGGGCCCAGACGAAACGCTAACGCCCGATGACGCGGAAGGCGTCGGTCGGTAAGCGTTTAGAATTTTTTTTTTTCGTTGACAGCATCCGGAGCGTTGCGTGTTTCGCAGGTGCCGGTGTGGCCGGTGTCGCTCGATGCCGCAAAAGACAAAACGCGGAAGAGTATCGTTTGATTACCATTCCACAACGCACCTAGCGTCGTGTTCGTTGTTTTGAAAATATATCAGTTAGAAACAGGAATCATTTGTTTCTGAGAAAGCATAAAAAGGGGTTTTGCTCTTCTTAGACCTCCGTAGTATGGCCTAGCTACCACCATATGAATATTGCACGTCACGTGTCGCGTCAAGCCAATCAAAAACGAACGGTCTTTGTCGTCACTGTCACATGACATCACGTCACTTCCTGTAACAGAAATAGCCGATGTGTGTCGCCATAGTGCGAAATCAAGGTAGTTTATCGCGTGAATTAAAATTATAACCGCTTCGATTTCGGCGTTGCCACTTGCGCGACAATATCGGTGCATTCCACAGTGCCAGAAGAACCGATGAAAAAGACATGCTCAAGTTGTGTCGCAGGGCCCCTTTAACAAAGAGGAACCGTACAGCATTCTGACAACGCTGATGGGTCATCGATAAAAGTGTGTGTTCTGTGTGGTCAATGTTCACGGTATATATGCGCGGTTTCACTTTCACGCATGCATCTCGCACACAGCCCAAAATGTAGTTCTCGCAGGCAGTCTCTGGTTTGTAGTGTTATTTTTGTACAAGTGAACGAATTCCTCAATGAACAATGAATGACCTTGCCACACTGATAACAACATTGGCTGGTTGGCTATACCAACCTAACAACACCAACATATGTTGTTAAGTTGGCATAGAGCCGGTGCACTTTGTCTACAGACTGCAGCGGGAGAGTTTGCACTGAAACTGTTGCTAATACCTCTTTGCATCCCTGCGCCAACACTGGACAGACAAAAACACGTCTGCGAGATAACTGACAGCCACAAAGATAACTGTTCCCGGCAAGGATGCACGGCTTCCCAGGTCTAACCAATGCAGAACGGAACGCAAGCCGCCCAGCCAAGCTCTTTTTCCTTCGTGAACGAAACCATGCTTTTGCACCTCAGCCATCAACATGGAGATGCAACAGAAAGAAAAGTTTTCCCATCAATCAATGAGTCACAAGACTGGTTGACCAGAAAATTCTATCTGTAATTATCAACCTTTTGATTTACAATTACAATCTATATAGATTGATAACGTGCACAGGCAGGCATTGAGAGAGAAAGGAAACAAGCTGAAGTGAAGGGTAGCAGAGGTCTCTGTGTGGTTTCATCACGTCTCATTAATTTTCTACAAATCAATACGCTTCGAATGATTAATACTCATATGATTAAAAGACTATGTTTAATGTAATGTGTTTCTACAAATGTATTTGTCAAGATTATTTCACTTATCTGCACAGGAGAAAAATTCATGCGGGAAAAAACGGTTTGTATAATCAGTGAGCAGAAATGACCCACTTAGCGGCTCAAACGCAGTTCTCCGACGCAAGTTTTTAACACTCACTCGGTGAAACATCCCAGTCTTATCTAAACACAATAGAGACTGCCACGAGCTTATCTCAGTAGATAAGCGTAATCTATTGATCTTTACACTTGGCAGTGCAGAATGCCAGTCCCAACAATGACTCTGGAGTGGCAGGGTGACAGTCAACTATCTTCTTTATTATTCTGTTAGGCCGCACATTAAGAAGAAGAGTTGCAGTGAAGTTTCACCACAGGCAGCGCCTCCGAGTCTCTATGCCATGCTCCCCTTAGCTTTTACGTCTTATAACACTGTCACACGGGTCCTTTTTATCGCGATCACGCCTAATCCGGATCAAATTCCTTAGTCGTGATTGGCTCCTTTATGCAAGCTGCAGAAGGGAGCTAATCACAGTTGAGAAACTTGATCGCGACTGGGTTTAATTGTAATCAGCAGTGCACCATGTGACACCAGTATTATGTAACTTGATACAGTGGTGGAAGTGTTGCTTGCATTACGGATTGATTGATTGATTGATTGATTGATTGATTGATTGATTGATTGATTGATTGATTGATTGATTGATTGATTGATTGATTGATTGATTGATTGATTGATTGATTGATTGATTGATTGATTGCAGTGGGCAATATGCAAAAGCATGCGCAAGGTCCTGCATCAGGGTGTGTATAGAAAAGCCTGGTGGTGCCCCTATGGCAATACAATTTTTGTGGACAGGAATCCTCAGTCCTGTCCTCTGCAAAAGTCGTGTATTAGGTGAAGGAGGAACTGCGGTCAAGCCCACATTTAAAGTGGATATCTGTGTTATAAACATGGGACGACCTGTGACAATAATACTGTTGCCTTGCAGCCCCATTTAAAGGGGCCCTGCAAGACTTTCGTAAGTTACTGTGGAATGACCTTACTAAGTGACTTGCCTCGCGAATCTCCTACCGCAAAACTTTTTCTAATCTGTCCAGTACGTGAACGAAGTTCTCGCACAAAACGAGCGCCTTTTCTCATTTCGTTGCCATGAGCGCTTTTAAAGCCTACACAGGGGGACTGCAAAGGGTGGCAGCTCCAGGATTTTTTTTTACTGGGAGGGCACCATAGTGTTTCTCACTATAATACCTAGACTGGAATCTGGCGCTAGTGTCTACGCGGGCTTCTTGAGCGGCCCTTCAACCACCACGGGAATGATGGGAAGTACAGGCTTCGGATCTACTTCGGATGGCTTTCGTTCTTAAGATACGAGACGCTTGTTTGCCAAGTGTAAAACAAAATGATAAGAAATTATTTCCAATTAAAACTTGCTTCATTCTTTTGTACGTAGAACTTATTACAAAAAGTTTGCGTGACCGTGAGATGGAAGTGAAACATGGACAAATTCAACCACCAGGGTATGCATTGCTCTGCAATGGTGTTCCAAATTTGGCATCACCAAATAATGAATTATTTTTTTACACTTTAAAACAAACACGCTTGGTTTCCCTTGAAAGTACGCATTATCTATTTATGTAAATAACAGTACTGTAATGGATGAGAAAAACTTAATGTATCGTCTGCTGCGATGCCAGATGCGTCTGTCCAAGTGGTCTGCCTCCAACACATCTCTCGTTTTGTTGTGAAGTCAAGTCAGAGGAGCGTGACGATGCGTCTACTTCGCTTCGCCGTTGTTTTGCAGCCGATTTGAACGAGTTTTGGCAAGACGCGCTTATAAAAAAAGACGTGAGCTCGATGCAGTTTTTCGCACTGGCATGGGGCGCTACATCTATGCGCGGCAGTGAGTGCACGACGCTTAACTAAATCTGTCATATACAACCTGTAAAGCTGCAACGTTGCAGCAAATCAAGATATCTAGCGGTCTTCAGCCTCTTTGAACAACAAAGGCGCTGCTTGAGTGCTTTGAAACGCACCCCACTACCCACACCTCACGAAGACCGTAATTGAAACTGTAGAAAAAGATCCATAGACAGTTCGCTAGCTAATACTATCCAACCCGAAGCCTGTACTTCCCATTATTCCCATGGTGGTTGAACGATCGCAGCGCCAGTCTCCTCTCTAGGTTACTGTATGAAACTCTATGGAGGGCACCCATGACGAGTTCCTTCGTAGGGAGCAGAGAGGCGGGGAATGCGTTTTGACTGCGTTTGTCTTTGGAGGAGCAAGAGGGGAGGGGGTAGGCTAAAATTTCGGGGGGAGGGGTGCCGCCCCACCCGTTCCCCCCTTGGCAACACCCCCGAAGGCAAAGGGTGGAGGCTGCCCAAAAGTTATGTTGCAGTGTGGCATGGCCTTGAGCATTACTTTTCTCTCTTTCTCTCCCCCAACTTGCTGTATTAGTTGCTACTTCTGACTCAGGCCTGTGGTCCTGGGCATGTGGCAGCATTCTATGGGCAGCCCCAGTACCTACACAACACAGCACGTGGCCTACAAGATTGTCTGCCAGCACACACCCACTTGCTGCACAGTTGGGATCGCTTGCTACGAAGTTGAAATAACACTGCAAGTTAGTTGTTAGGGTTTAACGCCCCAAAACCATATGATTACGGGGGACGCCGTAGTGGAGGGCTCCGGAAATTTCGACCACCTGGGGTTCTTTGACGTGCAGCTAAATCTAAGTACGGGCCTCAAGCATTTTCACCTCTATCGAAAATGTGGCCGCCACAGCCGGGAACCGATACCGCGACCTTTGGGTCAGCAGTCAAGCACCTTATCCTTGAGAAGTGCGCAACCACTAGACCATCATGGCGGGTCAGATAACACTGCAAAGGAGAGAGCAGGCGATTTGCCATTGTCATTGACCCAAAATATTGTATATTGCCTTCTGCCTGCAGCTGAATAATGTTTAGTTCACGCATTCACAGGAGCTGCGACTACAGATCAGTGCTGTTTTCTGACAATGTTCTAAAAATGTCGCAGGGCCTCCTTAAGGTAACATAACTGAAGCACAACTATTTACTATAGAATGGCCTAAAGATGGTGCTCACTTGTTTGTGTGAAAATGAAGGATGTTGAGAAAGATGGTTGACAGCAGGCAATATGGCTAGCGAAAGAACAAGGAAAAACGAAGTACGGCAACCGTGGGCGCATGGCTGACAAGTTCTTTGTTTTCTTGCCGGAATAAACAGCCGCGCGTGGACGTGCTGCACTGGGCTCTTCAGGCATACTGTCCTTCAGCATACTGAAAGCCCAACTTATTGTCCAACAAAGTCTTCAGGTTTTACATAAGCAGTGCAGTTCATGCATGAACTGCACGGCACGGCATGCAGTTCAACTGTGCAGCCAGGTTTTAGACATGCCCGATAATGCTGCTTACAGCTGCTTGTCAGCTACTTTAAATGATGCAGACTGCTTCAAATGTTCACGACGCATAGGAGGTCTCAATTCAGTTACAATTCTGTGACCCCCTCTTGTACGCAACAATGGATAATGACATAATAAATTTTAGGGGCATGCGAATGGCCATTTTTGATACTTCAGTTTAATCTTTTCGAATACTGACAGCCATTTTTATTAATAACAATGATGTTCCCATTCTAGAGTTAACGTTAAAACCACAAGTGTGGCATATCAGGAGCAAATAAGCAGACTTTTCACACACACACAGAACTCGTGAGAAAGTGGGAGCGATGAGCGCATAGCTCATAAAGTCCGGCTCCTGAGTGAAGCAGCCCTGCTGCACTACTAAGCTCTCATGTTTTGTGTCTATACTATGCTTAAAGACATGAAATTTATCGCACCTTTGCAGAAATTTAGTGCTTGTTTCGTTGGAGTTTGAAAAGCATTCGTATCTACCGATAGTGGCTATTAGATTCAAAGACCAATGTTTGAACAGGATACTATTTCATGCCATAGCTGAAAAAAAATTTGTATTAGATCGGCACACACTCCTAATAATAGCTGAAGCTTGTGCGAGTTCATGATGATCCGGTTTGAAGGTTTTCACAGCACTCCTTGATTATACTTGCCCTGTCCCCCTTTTCTTAAATCTTGTATGGCTGTAAAGACCTCTAAACTGACCACGAACAAAGCTTTTTCTTCTAACACTATGGTGTTTGCCTTTGGACTGACTGTGACCTTTGTCAATTTCTACTTACCAGTGTGGCTTCCAGGGTCGGAGCCGTTCTCCTGGATAGACAACTGACCCGAAAGCTCAGAGAGGCCCTCATCGCTGCGGAAGCGCGACGGGTTGAGAGTTGACGAGAGGCGGCGGCGAAGCTTTTTCATTGCAGAGCATCCCGCCGGCCAGCCACTTCGGGGAGACGCACAGGGTTCTTCGTGGTCTCCGAGCCAACGTTGTCACTTCTCACTGTCCACCATCACAAGCCGGCCACCTGCATTTGGCAGCATAAACCGGATTAGAGAACACCACAGTTACATATGTTAAACCCATATAACTACGATTCACCAGTGAAGAACCAGCTGTGTGACTTTATCGGTGTAGGTCTCGACGAAAGTGAAAAGGTGATCTGTTACAGCAATAAGGACCATAAGCAGCGATAAATGCCAAACATACAGTTGTACACCACGAGCTCTCAACATTAATTAGAATAGTAATGAAAAATATGGCAGGGCTGGCTTCATGCATATGAATGTCCCATTCTGGATAAAAATTGTGCGGCTAGTTTGATCATATACAATACAATGCCTTTCCTACCGCAGTACAAAGCCATCTCCATGATTTCGAATTGCAACCATCTCATAACGCACCATCTCATAGCATAGCAGACCACACGCATAGCTGAAAACATCCACGTTGTTGCCACAAACTCGGACGAACGAGGAATGGGGTTGCAGATGTATTCCTCAAATGTACAGCCGCATGCAGGCAGATGATCACAAAGACAACACAGAAAAAAGCATTCAAGTGACAGTTTAAACAATACACCTTCTAGAGACTTCAAAAGAATTTCTTGCAGTGAAAACCAAAGAAAATAAAATGTAAGCATGAGCACAATGTCGCCTACTTGCAAAACCAACTTAATAGCCAAATGTTGAAAGCAGTTGCACCAAACCAGCTTAGTTTTAAATGAGGGCAAACGAATGAGAACCTTGAAGTGTGCAGAGCACATGCTTTTCAGTGCAGAAGTCTAATGTCCTTTTCAGTGCACTTTGTGGAGCAGGCACGGTACGCCACCTTACACGCAGATGAAGATGACATGGAAACCTTCGACTGCTAACAGAAGCTTTTAACAATGAAATGCCTCCAGCTGGTAGCTTCGATTACATGCAGTTAATCGCAGGCAGCAGAGTGGATGCCCATGAAATTGCATCCTAGACAAAAGACAACGGCATATTGCTTGAATGGACCAGTCTGCACTATGCTAGCAACACAAGAATGCATGGCAAGATGTGAAAGATTATTGCGGCGCAGACTCATAACAGATGAATTTCATGGGCTCCAATAAGACCCAGTAGCAAGAGATGGTGCCAACAGCTATGGCTTTTTAACGTTTCATGGACTGAATGGAAACGGAGATTATCAGCACTTGGTTTATAAAGCGTAATCAAAAGAGCTTTTTCTTTCTTCTATTTCCATGTAAGAACTACATGGAGGTAAAAGGACATCAACTTCGCAAACCATGCCATGCACAGTGCTTTAAAGATGACATCAAGAGATAAACAGCATGATTTGCACAGACCTGAAGCCTAACTTGAGATAGTGTTGAAAATCATAACTGTCAGCCCAGTGGCAATCATGTAGCACAAGTGACTAACAAGTGCCCAACATAATGCGCGACTATTTATCTAAAACTACTACAAACCCAAATAAAGCACTTGGACAGGCAGAACAGCTTTAACCAAAGGTCAAATCATTAGGAAGCCAGAGAACCTGACCTTCGTTTACAAACGAGATGCTCATACCCTAACTTTAGAGGATGTTTTTCAAGTAACGTAAAGCCAAATATCTAATGTTCCAGTGGGCTACAGCTTCCTTCGGAATGGTGGCTTTGCGGATGGTGTTCTGTTCCAGCTTTTAACCGCTTATGGCTGCCCAATCAATTACAGATCGTAGCCTCATTAGAAAACACACATCTCCTGTCGCCTTTTGTGACACCCTCATTGCAATGCTGAGCAGCATTGCATGTGCATCTGAATAAAGACAAAGCCAATAAATGGAGGAAGAAAGTAAAGGGTAGTCAACATACTCTTGGAAACAATGCAGTTTACAAACTATATAAAGGAAGAGGCCCCTGGAGCGAAGGCACTATAACGGACTTTCATGCCATCTACACAAAGCAAATGTTGGGGTGAGACAGAACCATGTAACTAAGCAAAACAATTATTGGCTTTATAGCACTCAAGTGACTTCTACAAGAAAGACGACAAGGGTTAGCACTAGTATCCAGTAGAAAACAGCGCTGAAAAGACGGGACGAAGAAAAGACACAGACCACAGCGCCGTGGTCTGTGTCCTTTCGTTGTCCCGTCTTTTAAACCCCGTTTTCTACTGTAAATCATGAATTAACCAGCCCAAACGCGTACCCTACTGCCGTAAGCACTAACTTTAAAATGAGTAGAGCTACAGCCTGGCCTAGCTGTATTGTACTACATGCCACTTCACTGCTACAGGCCCAATAACTGTTCCTGCTGAAGTAGTTAGAAAATCTGTACTCCTCAATGTAATTTTAGTAAAAGGAAACCCTTATGACAAACTGGGAAGGAGTGAAATAGTGGAAGTGAAGACAACAACGGAGTCAGATGGCAGCATGCTGATCACCACGAATGTGCATCCCAGGGGCCCGCTCAAAGCTGCAAATATAAAGCTGTCGTGCTCAAAAAGTTCCAGGAGGCACGAATGGCCCACTTTGTTGGCACACAGAAGGTGGTCATGAGAATGACGAAATGAGTATCCCAATTTAAAGGAGTACCGACACGACTTTGAGGCACCCCAAAGGGGACATTTCTTGTTTCCATGGTATGCACTATCAACGCTCCCTACACACCGGAGCCCAACAACATGCATAAAATACTTTACTTTGATCTTAAAATTTTCGTTGCTTAGCATCTGCAAGCCAGCCCCACTGTAATGGACATAATCACGATGAGCCAACACAGTTCACTGGGTTTGCAAAGTCTGCATCCTGCATGTAACCTAAATCGCTGTCAGATTCGCTAGACAACAATTCACTCATCGTTGTTTATGTGAACCACGCGTGACTGACAGCAAACTGACAGCTCTTGCTAGTATGTCGCGAGTTGACCTTCCCGTGACGTCACACCTGTGCTGACACGTCACTGCAAAACTGCCCTCTCGATACTGAAACCGAAAGTGCTTTTTTAAGGCAGTGCTATTAAAAATATATTCAATGCATTCCCAAGCACTACGACACTCTCTTAAAGGTTCTCGACACCCATGTTTTTATTTAGAGCAACAAGCCAAAAGTATTTAAAATTCGTGTCACTACTCCTTAAACACTTACTCCCACTCACCTCTACACATGTTCACAGAAGTTAAACTGCCGTTGCAGACTCACCGACAAAATATTAGCTCAGCTTTAGAGTTTTACTGGTGTCTCACATAGTTACCACCTTCAATGCATGCCCGATAGGAAGACCAATGAGGTTACAAGTGTTGAGGTTACCGCTCATCGTTAGTTTACTGACGTTGCCTGCTTTGCACAGTGATACACTGATGCAATGCATGAGTAATAATACTCTGTGATCATCACAGATTTATGTGGACCATAAAGGAGCAGCTTTTGAAAACTACTGATGACACTTGTGTAATCACAAAAACTAGTATGCTGTTGCTCTTTTTTTTTTTTCTTTTACGTGGTGTTGGTGTAATGGTGTTAATCTTGCTGCCTCTCTGAATAAAACGCTTACATTTGAACCAACAAGTTCCCACAGCCCACAAATATGTGAACCACACCCTATCTTCCTCACACACGAAATAAAAGGAATAATAACTGATGTCATTTATTTTTGGCATTGCAGTGCGCACGTTCAAAGAAAGAAAAATACTGCTTAGTTTCTCGCCTTTCACTCTCGTTGTTTTTTTTTTTTCATCTAGCTGAAGCGTTCGCGATCGAAGCTCACAATTAGCGTGATTTTTTTTTTTTTTTTTTTTTGCTCTCCACTTATCAATGATAAAATCTTCGACCGCAAGTTGCACGCACATATGTTCACTGCAGCGATAAATCTTGGTTTTTGCATCGCAAAGTGTCTTTGCATACTCGTGCATGCTTATTTTGGGCAAGTGTCATCAGTAACGCTTCAAGATGCATAGACAACCCCACTTGCAGTCGCAAAAGTTTGCAAAAACTACCATCGAATAAACGGTCGCACAGCTCCAACGCAGGAAAAAAAGAAAAGAAAGAAAAACCGTCGCGATCGGAGCAATGGAAATCCGGTACTTCGCCGATTCCGACGGAAATGCATACTAAATCCAGTCCACGCAGTCGCTGTCGTCCTTGGGTGCTCCGACAAAGAAAAAAGAAATAATGCGTACCAGTTTGCGACGCCAAGGTAGCGATGAGCACCCAAACGGAAAGTCCGCGAAGAATTCCTTTTGTGTTCCTCTTTTGTTCGATATGTTTTTCTCACCGCATAGCCGAGATCCCGATACGCGATAAAAACAAATTTTGCGAAACACCACGCCCCAAGATAAAATTAAAAGGAAAAGAACAGAACTGCCGCGAACAGCGTTGTAAGCTTCCGAAGTTCCCGTAAGTAAAATAGAAAGACGCACGCTGCGCGCAAGAAATCAAACGGATTTAACGACAGCGCACCTGCGAGCTCGCTCAAAAGTGGGAGGTGGTCGTAGCAGTTTAAAAAACTTCGACGGAACGAATCCCATCGCGAGCGGTAACGTATAGTGTACGCGAGTACAAGTTCACAACTAACGAGGCGATCGCCGGCAGCCCAGACGCGTAGTGCGACATATGCGGCGAGTAATTTGAGAGCTCAGCTTCGACTGGTGAAACTGAAACGACCCAAGTTGACGTTGAGTCATGCCGCCGCCGCGGCCACGACAGAAGGTGCGCACACGCGCGCCGCTATTTCGCGTGCGATTACGGGACAGGCGTCGTTCGTCGCTCGTGCGAGTTGTGCGTGCCGCTCGAGACGTTCTCCGAGCGAGCGGGACACACGCGAAAGCGCGAAATCGCGAGAAAATGCGTAAAAACTAGGCCTCACCTGTCACACGAACGGCGTTCGCATACCTTCCAACCCGATCCCGTCGTGCGTTGCGCTCTGGCGGCTTTTCCAGCCACCAGCCACCACCTGCTACGTCACGTGACACAACAAAAACCCGCAGCGCGACTTTTTGAAGCTCTTTTCTTGGTTCGTCGATTTCGCGCGCCGCGCTGAACAAGGAGGTTGTGCGGTTTCCTTTAGGTTGTGCGCTATGGTCGTACGAAGACTCCTTAATTTAGTTGGATAGTTATATCAGCGCAAATTCTCGCAACCAGCTTGTAGAGCGGTCAACTTGTAGCACCCGATACAAGTGTGGTCCCTTCGATGCGGGTCGATTGAGCTCGGCCGGGGTTCTGAACGCGTGTTAGTCACGCCGGGGTTTTCCAGGCAGGTTTAGAGAAGTGAGTCAGGAGCACAACAAATAATATTCAAGCATCACTTCCCAATCAAGAGGAAGCCTACAGAAACCCACTTCAAGGGAACGCAACCAGAAGGAATAAAAACAAATGCGAGATTCAAGCCCCTCGCGTAAATGCGTCATATTGGTCATATCGATTTATGTAGATCTAAACGCACCTTAGCTCTGCAAAATTCCTTGGATATTAAGCGTAGAGGATTTCAAACCTCCTCCCCCCCCCCCCCCCCCATACAGACACACGCGCGAACATACATAACGGGTGGTAAGATGCCTCCCCCCCCCCCTCACAAAAAAAATTTGCTGGCTACGCCCACCCGCTGGTTACGTCGAACATTAAATGTGGACGCGTTGAAAGAGATCGTGACTGCAATCAGCAGGTATAAATATCTAATGACGAGTTCGTAGGATGCGTCGCCAACAATCGGCGGGATTTGTTTATCACCCTAGTCCACCCTACCCTAGTCGGTGACTTTCGTATCGTCTCCGAGATGCGGTTAATGCGGTGCCAAGAAATGCTACTGTCTCCGAGGCCATAGGCTGTTCAGCATGTGCGCTTTGCCCCATCTTGGACAGATGGCGGCACAATCGGCATAATCGTTTGAACTTTGCTTTCAAGTTCTGTACGAAATGCTCAGCCGCTCAGCTTCAATCTTCAAGTTGGTGGCAGCACCAGCAGCGCGGCCAGGGCGCGGCTCTTCAAAACGGTTGTATTTCTCTCGCTGTTTGTTTCAGAGACGTGGCTTATATAAAGGCTTGCACGCGCAACAGCACGAGTAGTCTATTCGAGAGCTTGAACATTATCCCACAACGTTTTCCTGAGGACCGCCGGCGCGACAAAAACTGCCAGTGGCTCGAGGTGTTCCGTGGTTCCGCAAAGTGATCTGCAATTTCAAAACGTCGGAAGAATGACTCACAAGCGAGTCAGCAGTACCTCCGGTCTGTCAAAGAAGAAAGCGAAGAGGACAAATCACGTTGAGCGCCAAAAAGAGGTCAGTATAAAGGGGCTATTTTTCTACAAGCCCAGCATCACTTCCAACAAGTCTTGTACAGTGCGTTACAGAAAATGAGTAACAACTTCCTTAAAATGTAATTGATTACAGTGGTCAAATACAGCCCCAGAAAATTAACTGAGCAATTACAGAAATGTAATCGATTACTTTTGCGTTACTTCGCCTCAAAATTTTATTGTCTAAACACGATAACACAAGTTTATTCAAACTTCAACGAACTACTGTGGCTAGCATGGTAGCGAGAAGGCTGGAGGCTTGCGTGAAGGCTGGGAGGCTTACTGTAGCTTCTGTGATGTAGTGTTACACGTTGTTAACTTTCAACAGGAGCTGTTGTTTCTCAAAGTTGTTGTCGCTGATACTTTCACGTTTCCTCGTTAAGAAGTCAGCTGCTACGGTTCGATTCCAACCGCGGCGGTCGCATTTAGGTGGAGGCGAAATGGTAGAACCCCGTGTACTGTGTGATGTCAGTGCACTTTACCCTGCAACATTTTTTTCAGCATGGTCAGGATAACGCTGCCGATCCGTAGAACACGCGAGCCAAACATTATAGCGCAGCACGCGGCCTGGAATTTACAATTAATTCCCAAAGTCAGCTAAAATCGCTCCCTCTTCTGTCTACAAATGACGCCATATACTCAAATGACCGCGCCATATACCCAAATTCACGACCATTGGCTGATTTGAGCATCGTTGGCTGCATAGTTACTGCGCCCGTCGCGGGAGGCCGCCATGTGCCCGCGGGCGCTCGCGATCTCACTGAAGGTTAGCCGCGCGCTCAAAGAATAAAAAAGAAAAAGTGCTCAAGGTACTGACGCGCGCGTGACGTGACTTCTTTCCCCCGTGCCATCCCTCCCTGCTTAGCTTCCAGCGCGTTCGTCGGGACGAGTGAAGAGACTCTCTCAATGCATGCGCTGGAGGTAAAGGCGGTAACACCTTGCGCATAAGCTTGTAAATGAGTGCTTCGATGCTTGTGTCCATGTTCTCTATGAAGCGTCGCGTTTCGCTGTTGCTGGCGCTCAGGTAAGACCAAGGAAAAGGTGAAAGGAAGCTTTTGTAGGGACCCCCTGTCTTGTCAGACGAGGGGTCCCTATATTTAGTGGTCTCATATTTTTCGGTTCGGGAACTGCCGTAGAAAACTGGTTACAACTTGATTTTGGAAAAAATAGTAATTGATTACAGGTAATCAGTTAAAATAAGAAAATGTAATTGATTTACCCGGAACGTTACAGTTTCGGAAAGTAATCGATTATGTTACAAAATTACAAGAAAATGTAATAGATTAGAAGTAATCGATTACTTGTAACGCGTTACGTACTACAACTCTGCTTCCAACGCATCAAACAGCATAGCGATCTCATCACACCTAATTTACTTGCTATTTTTTCCTTCGTTCAGGACACGGTGCCCGTCAAGAAGACCGAAGCAAGCATGAGTGAAACTGAAGATATATTGAGGGAGATGTTGAACGCATTCGATGAGCAAATTCAACAGAAGGAGGAGTGCCTCACAAGCATTCAAAAGATACTACAGGACAGCTCTGTAAGAGTCACGTTGCCTATATCACTCGATCAGCGTTGTTCGTAGTTAACTACGATACTATATGTGTAGGTCCACCGCTTGCGTACTTCCTGATCAGCATGTTCATCTCACTTGCCTGTAGGCGCGGATCCAGACTCATATTTCCAAAAGGGGCTAGGTGGGGACTGGTCAACATTTAGATGGTTATGATATGGTGACTGCACGTATGACTGCTATCACCAACGAAATTATTGACAATTCATTCGCGGGCGCGGGTTCGATTCCAGGTCACGGCGGCCGCATTTCGACGGGGACGAAATGCGAAGAACGTGCAAGAAGAAGCAAAGAACGGCGTGCCTCACAATCATATCGTGGTTTTGGCACGTAAAACCCCAGTAATTGTCATTATGATTAACAATTCATTCGCGCGTCCCAGTGAGCGTTTACATTAACAGCTTTGAATGAGGATTTTTATGAGTAATTGCCCAAGCCGTATGCTGCATGATACCACCCACGAAACCGTAAAAAAATAGGGGGGGGGGGGTCACATCTCCCTTGGCTTGACGCATGTGTGCATGCCAGCCATGAGATTTAACTGTTTAATCGTTCGTGCATGCGTGTCTCTTTACAAGGTCGATCAAGCAGCTGAAAACTTCATGAGGTTTGCGATGAATTACGTGGAGGAGAAGAGGAATAGGTCCTTAGAGCTGGTGTATGAAATCAACGGAGCTCTTCGGCGCATCGCAGAGACCGACTAGCATCGAGAGCTCATCGAGGAGACGACGACAGCAGGCTGCCTGTAATACACTCAGTTAAATGAATAAATAGTTTAATGAAATATACCATAATCTCTTTATTGTGCACTAAAGAGGTCTGTCTCGTCATGCGCTTAGAGCTCGCTATACACGAGAACGCATGATTTTTCGTACGTAACAGTGACACAAAATGCGCTAGTGTACTTATAACGCACTATAATAGTTACTATACACTAATAATTTCCGACGCACCACGTTGGAAGGGATAACTGTGGTCAAGTCCTTGAGGCCAAAACTCCTTTCATTACCAGCGCCAGTTAATCAAGTTCTTACGCTGCTTATTGATAAGTATGCTACATTATTATGCAGCAGTAAATAACAATTTTAATTTTATCTACTTAGTGAAGTTCCCAAACATTTTTCCAGTGAAAAAAGCTCGGCGGCAGTACAGACGTCACATTTTAGGACGGAAATTATATGTCATAAAAAAAAAATCCCAATCTGGAGAATAAAAACTAAACAGGCAGGACCCCTAAGGTATGCCACATGAGTAGCAGACGCGACAGAAGATTTTTTTTTTCCTTGAACACGTTAATACATTACCTCCAAGACGTTCGGCATCGTCTTGTGGCGTTTTAATCTCGGAGGCCATGTGGCGCTCCGCGTCAACTTTTTCTCCGGCAGGTGACGCGTTAATCGTCTTAAATTCCAGCAGCGCGATTTTTTAAACGGTGTAATTTGTTCCACCATTTCTCTGAAAGACCTAATCCGTCTCGGCAAGCGCGAATAACGCGACGCAGATGTGAAGAATATACTTCAAAATTTCCAGCATGCCGCAAGGACGCGTAAGGTAGCAGACGACAGCTTGTTGTTGCTTGGACGCCATTGGCACAAGAACAACTTGGTAGAATCGTTATTTTTTTTTTAGGGTTACTGCAAGGTTTAGAGCAGGAGTACGGTTCAGTCGCTAATTTAACGGCAGTCTACTTCGGTAAAATGAGTCAGAACGGCGAGAGCAGCCGCGACGGATCCCCGCAAGAAGATACGCAGGGCCGGGCGGGCCTTTCCTCCGATGTTGCTGCTGAAATGGCTTCACAGGTTCAGGTACCGTGAGTCGCCAAGCCTAACATGAGAGCGTTCCATTCATGTTTCTTTCGTGTGTTTTTGTCCGACTAGGGTCCCAACGCCCGTCAACAGGCCGGCGGAGACAACGAGCCGAGCGACGCCGTGGAGATTATTTGCAGAGAAGTCCGAAAAATTTTGACCGAGTTGAAAGAGCAGGCTCAGGTGGAGGACCACTACATGTCCACCATACAGGAAACTGTTGGGGCCAAGGTCTGCATCGCGCTAATTACCCTTAGTCGCTCCAAGTTCCAATGACGTCATTCAAAAATGAATCGGTTTAGATTGATAAATTTTACTCTGGTGTCTCTATTGTCGTTGATTTCACGTCATAGCTTTAATAATAGAGGAGAAAACCAAAGTCAAAGTCTCATTTTTAAATTTTGCGCCGAAATATCCACGCGTAAGGTCACGGGTTTCAAAGTGTATGTTCGTATTTTGGCGACAATGGCACGACGAAATTTTCTATAACTTGGTACGGTATGTCTCTGGCCGCCTACGACGACACTTCATTTTTACCCATTAGGAACTTTGTATGCCCGAATAGACGCCGTCAAAAGCTATGACGTCACGGTGACTGGTGCGGAAACTTCAAGGTGGCGTCGCCACCCGCATTTTCTTTTTGCGCGTTTTCTCGCTTAGCAAGCGTCTTCTCGCGGAAAACGTGGTATTTTTGGTATCAAGAAATAGTAATTTACTAATAAGATAAAAATCAGTTTTCTCTTTAGTGTCCTTTAAACTAACAACCGGTTTCATGTAATATAACGACTTCCCGCCGAGGAGTCCGTTGCCATGCAGGCCGGTCACCTGAGCAGCCCCGGTCACCAACCGCACTTTCAAGTTTTGACCACTAATACCAAATTTATTCAGTGCGGAGCACATTAGAGGCCCGGGCTGTCGCATGCTGTCGTCGCTTGGCGTAACGCAGGCAAAACCACGTATAGCATAGCCACCTGTAACATATCGAGCGCGCGCTCGCGCCAAGGAGAAGTCTTCTTCCTCTTGTTCTTCGAACGCCTTGATGATTATAAGTGCGGAGCACTTTAGGGGCCCGGGCTGTCGTATGCTGTCGTCGCTTGGAGTAACGCAGGCAAAACCACATATAAAAATAGTTTTTAACACGAAAGTGTTTTATGCCGGGGTCCACCAAAACTTCAGTGACGTATTTCCGTCACGGAAATGACGTCGAAAATCTTTACACGATCAGATGGCAAAGAAAAAACAGTTCTGTCAAAACGGGCATCGAACCCGCCACCGCTCAGTCCGCAGCAACAGATGCCGGGCACGATATCCACAGCGCCACGGTCACTATTTTTTTTTCTTTTTAGAGGCTTTACAAACGCGCCTTTTATATCTACCACTCCCCCGGTCGGCGGGGTGGTGTTGCCCCCTGGGAGCGGTAAAGTAAAGTTATTCTTAATTACTGTGGCCTCCGCGATTAGCACCTGCAACGCGTTACACGTCAATCCCATTCGGCGCGTTTTCAATAGAAGTTCAATTTTGTCAATGCCTTAACACACCGCGAGGTGGCGATCTTAGCCCAAGCGTCGTAAAAGCGTCGGCCTCCCTCATAGCATCATGCTAATCCAAACCAAAAATAGCTCTCTTATATCAATGTACAATTACTCTCTTATATCAATGTACAGTAAACTTTCAGTTACTTCTGTAAGGGCACGCTTTCGTGTTTTATTCCGAATCCTATGACGGAGGAATCAACCATTTTTTTTTTCTCGTCTCTTCAACAAGATGACAGAGGCGGTGGAGGAATTCGTAAAGACAGCGAGGAGATGCTTCGACGACAAAAGAAAAGCGGTCTGGGAGATCGTGTCGGAGATCAATGCCGCCCTGCAAAGAACTGCCGAAAACGACAAGATGCTAGAGGCCTTGAAGGCGGCGATGGAGACCACCTGGAACGCACTGTTGTAGTTGAGCTCAAGACAGTGTGAATAAGTTTTGTCGAATAAAGTAATCGACACGATAAGAAGTCGGTTCTCCTTAACCAGGGGCGGCGCCAGGGGGCGCACGGGCACCCCCCCCCCCTTCGAATTTTCGCCTGCGCCCCTTGCCCCTCCCAAGAGAAAACATGGGCGAAACACAACGCGCATAAGTTCCGCGTCTACCAAAAGTATACAAGTACGGAATGCGGAGTGAGGGTAGTGTTGGTCAAATATATGTATGTCATCTCAACGACCCAGACAACGCAAAGGCATCCTAGGGACATCCAAATGACATCCCTTTTGGGAGTTCGGGACATCCAAAAGACGTCCCACACAAGGTGGAAAAACATCCCAAGTGATACAAAAAAAGACCTTTTTGGGATGTCCCAAAACTGCATGCGTGTGGGATGTTATTGGGACATGTGGCCACTTTTTACTGCAGGATTATTTCAAAAGGGTGGGACATCTGCTCCCATAACATGTTAACTTGCTTCATCGCGCTCGACCACCCCCTACCTAAGAGAGCCAGTTGCCTCTCCAGGAAAGCATATTCCTCGTCCAACCAACCCACTTTTTTTTTCACATAGATAACTTGATAACTTAAAACCAAGTCATGTGTTCAGAAACCAAGCAACATGCATGGAACATCAAGTGACCAGCAAAAATGATTTATTGCCTCACTATTATATGGCACTACAATCATGCCGAGAAGGACAGAGAACTTGGTATTGTCGAGCGTGTAGTCTAAGGTGCACACTTTCGAGTGGGGGGCCTTCCATGGTGTCCAGCAAAAGGGCTTGCAGAGGCAGCTGAGGACAACAAAAACAAAGCCTGCATGTATGTATACGTACTGCACACAACATGCATGAAAATGGTGAACAACAGGAACATAGCATGACTATATTGTCTTACGTCTCCTGAGACAGGGTTAAACCTCATTCCAGATGCACAAGTGCCTGCTTTTACTTATTGCTTTGTCAACACTAGAATCATGAGAACTCTGTATTTATGAGCATGACATCTGGGGTGTACGCTTTCAAACGCAGAGCATTCCAGCTGGCGTCCAACAGCAGGGCTCGCAGAGGCAGCTGAGAACAAAAACAAAGCCTTAATGTACATGTCCATACTGCACACACAAACGCACAAAGATGGTGCACAACGGGGATATAGCATGCCTATTTTGTCCTGTGTGTGTGTGAAGAGGTTAAAGGGACCGACAACCAACTTTTATGGTACCTATTTTCTTTAACGCGACAGAAAGCTTACCAGTCAGAGTGTATAATCAAGGAATGGTGATGTGGAAAATGCCGTGAAACATTTGTAATTCGAATTTTTCTATCTGCGACAGATATGAAGTCGTATACACACGTGACAAGACATGATGCAAACAGTGAGCGTGACAGCGGTTCGTGTTCGAGCGCGG
Organism: Rhipicephalus sanguineus; assembly: GCF_013339695.2. Lineage (NCBI taxonomy): Eukaryota > Metazoa > Arthropoda > Arachnida > Ixodida > Ixodidae > Rhipicephalus > Rhipicephalus sanguineus. The sequence continues at coordinate 125,409,352 of NC_051181.1, forward strand.
CGGTTTACTGCGTGTGTGTGTACTCGCGCGCATGCGCTACGGCTCGACATGGTCCACTGGCTACCGCGAAGGCAGCGCCGTTACTTGTCACCATGCAACTCCTTTTACCTCATAAGCAGCACAGAATAGAGTGGGGATGGATAGTAATATACATACTAATATTTTTAGGACCAATAATGGCACACATGACGGTATCACACTACGTGACTTTGTACAGCAAAGTGATCAACTCCGCAATCTAGCTTCAAGGCTCTTGCGATAGGTTGCACAACATGCCTTTTTTTTGTTACTTTTAAACACAATGGAGAGATATAAATCCTACTCACAGCGCGAAAAGAATGGTGGAATATGTGAGTATATAGCGCGGTCTTTTCATTTCTGACAGGATCTGGCCAGTTGTCGGTCCCTTCTCCTTTAAGCCTGGTTCATACTGAAGTGCTTGTAAACAACAATGCACAATTTTACTTATTGCTTTACCAACGAAATTCATGCGAGGAATGACAAAGGAATTGGTATTTACGAGCATGACGTCCAAGGTGCACGCGTTTAAACACAGAGCCTCCCAGCTGTTGTCCAGGAGCGGAGTTCGCAGAGGCAGCTGAGGAAAACAAAAACAAATCCTTCATGTATATGCATATCCACTGCAAGCACAAATATACATGAAAGTGGCGCACAAAACAAACATAGCACAACTGTGTTTTTGCATGTCTGCTAGTTTAAGAGGAGTAAAACCTGCTTAATAATTACTTGCTCATAAGCAGACATTTCTCCTTTTAGCTTACTCTAATTATGTCGGTTACGACTTTAGCATTTACAAGCATGAAGTCTAAGCTGCACGTTTTCCGTCTCGTAACCTGCATGCCTATGTCCAGGAAGCTGAGCACATTCTATGTCATTACCGGTAGGCAAAGGTGCAGACATTTGGGGTAAAGGTGCACACCAGGGGCACCACTACTAGAAGCAGCTGAAAAAAAAAGAAAAAAGATCATGTAATATGTGTACACAGCTAGCACATGCAAAAAGAATATCATTGAGCAACAGTGCATATCACAAACGTGCTACATTTGTTTGGAAGTAAAACCTACTTGACAAACAGAGTGGGCTAGTTGGTCATTTCGGTTGTGTGAAACTACTTGACTGCTGGTAAAGGATGAAAACAACATGCACTGAAAAAAGGCGGAGTTATCGGGAAGCCAGACAAGGTGCCAGTTGCTAATATGCACCAAGTGACTGAGCAACAGGTTCTGCTGCTTCATAGAGATGTAGCAGAAACACCAACATACATTTTTCAGTTTCTTGTTTCAGTAAGACAAAAATCATGATCATAATCACAAACGATACGGTATATACCAGTACAAAACTGGGCTGTGACCTTTTCTTCTGATAACCGGCTAACTGATGGCCAGCAGCAGGACTCGCACGTGCAACTGAATAAAAGAATAGCAAGAATATGCGCTGTTTTGAACATAAGTTCTGGCTTTTCTTACAAATGGTGTCATAATGAGAGCAAAAAATTTGGTACTGGGCATAAACTGAGGGCAAGCCAGTCTTGTGTGCAGCAATGCTTAATTCATGTTCACAGCCCACTACAAATGGTTAAACTTGACACATGCATTTGACCATTCCAATTTTTTTACGTTTATGTCAGTTGCCGTGGAAAACATGTACAACAAACCTTTGAAGTTTTTTTCTTTGTCGTCCAGGACTTCTGATCGTTCTCCACGGCACTACGCACGCGCCGGCTTGCAGTTATTCGAGGCAGATCAGCCATGTGTTCCACGATCGCGGTGTCAATCTACACACGTGGCCGACAACAACAACATATCAGCATTGTGAGCTTAACAGTTTCTGCGGAAGATAAACCAAATCGCGTCACAAATAAAACTTACTCCAACGTGCCATTCTTGCTGCGAGGGTTCAGTTCAGCGTACGCCAACCTGCGCGCGGTGGGGAGCCAAAGAAGAAAGTGCTAAGAACGTGCTGATTGCAGTAATCCAGGCATGTCAAGTACTTACCGAAGAGGTGGAAAAACGTTGAAATCGGCAAGATCTTGCAACCAGGCAAACACCTACGGCATGCGCGCTTGTGATTTTTCGACGAAACGTCACGGATCAAACAACTAAAAACGAGGCCAACGAAGAGTCTGATCTATCCGAACTCCAAACACGCCGGGCGCCATGATGGCGATGGCAATGTCTGCGCAGTGCTCGCAGCAAATCGTCCACTATTTGAGCAGGTGTTGGCTCGCAGTAAGCGCAATTAAAGAACAATTGCGTATTAAACCTAAGAAAGAAAACAATAAAATAACAATATTTCATTCAATTCTTCTAAAGTTAATATGTCGGTGTTTTTATAAATACGACACCACCACACCACCGCTCGTGCGGTGCGGCCAAGGTGCGGCCGCCGTTCTCTGATCTTTCACGAAAAGCACGGCGTGCGTGGCGCGAGTACGTGCGCCGTACCGCTCTACCGCCTTTACCAAGTGCAACACTTGCGCACGCAGACAGCAATCGATTCCTCGTCCTCATAACGGCGCGACATTTAGAAAGAAAAAAAAAACAAACGAACACTTTCACAAAAAACGCGGATATATTGTTTTTCATGTGCATGTAGATATGCAATTGTGCACGCGCGCCAACCATGCTCTCCGGCGGAGTTGCTGTTTCCGATTATTTAGGATCGCCAATTTTCAACACGGTAGCTTATTTCACCGCTAACTTGAAGTCCCAATCAGATCCTACAAGGGATGTTTTAGGAATGATCCCTATGCACATGTCTAAAGGACATCCTAAAAACCACCTTGTTGGGATGTGGGACGTTTGGACTTTTTTGGGAAGTCCCTGGGATGTAGTGTGTTGTCTGGGGAGTGCCGGATTGCGCAGGATATATATGGCTATAGAAGTGCTAGAAATCGCGCCGGTCCAATCAGCAACGAGCGCTACGTGTGCTTCAGAGACGGTTGATCGTAGTCCCAGTTCCGTGGGCGATATGATCCAAGGGCATAGGCGTGCGCACAGGGGGCGGGGGGGGGGCGCCGCCCCCCCTAATCACCTAAGAGGGGGGCGCAAAATCTGCCCCGTATATTGACCCTTCTAGTCACCTAAGAGGGGGGGGGGGATCGGCGCAAAATCTGCCCCATACATTGACTTAGTAGAACTGACAAAGTTCCAGCTCGATATTCATCCACTTCGAGCTGGAACTTTGTCAGTTCCCGGCTGGAAGACGGCCATATTCCAGCTGGATATTCATCGAGTGTATTTCCAGCTGGAAAGATTCAATAATCCAGCTTGAAATGGAACTTTTTTTTTTTCATCAGGGGAAAGAGCGATCGCGTTTCATCACGCGCGCTCAAGGTCATGTACGCGCGCTACATGACCTTGATTGCCCCGTGTCCTAGGTGGGGTTGCCATCCCTCTCTGTGTATGTTCCAGTGCGCTCGTTGGGACGATCGAGAGAAGATAGGATTGGCTCGACACGTGATCGCCACGACAAAGCGCACATGTAGTGCAGGTAAAGTTACTGCTGGACGGACGTCCAAATAGCGCGGACATCACCCGGAGAGAATGGCAATTCACGGAGAGTTCGCTTGTAGTAGTTAATATGCTTAACAGACGGTATACGATTTTCCATGCGATGCGACGTCCGACACGGCGGTGGGGTATCCGGAATGGTGACCTTTCATAGCATCGGACAGCTACCATTCCCTCTCCCCTACCGCCGCGTCAGCCGGCACATCGCATGGGAAATCGTACCGTCTGTCTCGCGCTTAATTGTCTAGGCTGGCTGCGTGACGCTCTGCTCTCCACGTTTGTAAAGTGTGTTTGCCATTAGCATTAGATGACTCATCAAACGCAAAAATTGACTGGCGTCAACACGAGTGATGCAAAGAGTCATCACGTGATGACGTCACCATATGACGTCATCACCACGTCACGCACTGCCAAAATTTGTGACGACATGACATCATTGCTTGGTCAAAGATGGGCCGACCCCGGAGGCAGTGCAAAACAACGTGAAGTGCAGAAAGCCTACAATGCCTCCGATCCTGAAGGCATTGCAAAGTCACGTTAATTGCAGGAAGCTTTTGGAGGGGGGCACGGGAGAATTATATAGACTTATAAGAAGAAGATGGCTTTCGCCTTCGAATCGACTGAGGCGGATACCCTGTGAGTTCTTTTGATACTTGAAATACGTCTTTAGCGAGGCTTTCGTGAATGAAATTATCAAAGACGTCATGTCTCATATATATAATATAGCTTTCGTCTCCGGAGAACATTATTCTCGCGTAAATGCGCAAGTTAATCCCGGTGGCGTCATCTTACGACAACGCGTACGTTTCATGCGTCTCTCCAGCGCTTTTCTCCTTTGCAATTTTCAAGAAAGGATTCTACGAACCGTTCTGAACCGTACCAGAGAATATCTACCACTGACCGTACCTTCAGTACGCGGGACTTATCTGAAGACTCCGTGAAGACGAGGAAACCTCGGGCATTTCTCTTCTCGCTCGCCGCTTCCTAAGCCGCTCGGCTCGCTGCATTTGCTTGCTTGCTGTATACTTAGATCGGACTCCTACCCACTACGGGGGATTTACCAAGAAGACTCGCTGCGTTCTCCAGCGTCTCTTCATCGCAAGCGCCGCACCGGCTGTGGACCTGTGGCCAGTGGCTGTGGACAACCTTGTATATGCACGTGACTGAAGTGACCGCAGCGCGCGGCTACTCTCGTGTTTGCGAAGCCGTGAACTGCCTTGAAGGCTGCGGTGGCTACTCTCCTAGCTTCGTTGAAAACATCGTCTCGCAAGGACCGCTCGCAACTGCAGCGACTGCAAATATTCAACCAGAACGAAGAACAATCGCGAGCCGGTGAGTATAAAAAAGTTTCGGTTAATACTACGTTTGCAACGTTCGTAAATGTTGCAGCATTACTAGCCTTCGGTGGCAGGTACTAATGCGTCATGTTCTGTAGATCGCCGTGATTTGTGGGTGCACTTAGTTACAGTGAGAATGCCGGTTCCTGGAACTAGCGACGCTCATTAAGGGTTCACTGCACGTTGCCGGAGGTTGTAGTTTGACGCCATATGTGAGAGCAGTGGATGTTTAAGACAGCTTTTCTGTGTTTTACAATCATGTCCACGCTTAGCACGCGCAGAAGGCCGATCGAACCGGGCAGTGGAACCATGCAATTTAATTCATTCTGCGCCCGTGTCTTATTACCACCAGCGTAACGCTCTGTGACAACTTGTGAGCTTGTGGCGTACGTGGTCTGATGTGCCTATTCGTAGCTCCAGCTAACTTGGTTTCGTATGCATGAGCGTCTTTTGTTTTAGGCTCACAGGCCTCCGGACAGCGTTCTGCGCAAACAGCCGCCTTAGTGTAAAACGTCATGCACGATTTACTGGATTCAGAAGTCCTCGCTTGGCCTTGTGTGAAATGTGAAAGTACACACATGTAATTGTTTGATGTACTGTACATTCCATATCGCTGTTGCGTTGTGGCCTTCATGTGGCCATATGCGAGAAGGCTGTTCCGCTGGTAAAATTACCATCCAATAATGGCTTCAGTGCTCAGAATGACATTTACTTTCGTTATTATTTATTTTTTTGCGCCTATGTTTTAAGAGTTGGTTAGGTGGTCTTGTGTTAATGCACCTTATGCACTGTGTGTTAGACAAAAGGTCATCAACACTGGACCTACTCCTCCACTTATTCTGTGCAGGTCGATGGCGTCAGGTGATAATGCACCCTTCTACTCCCAGCTGCAATGTTCTGTCGCTGAAAGTGACAGCCCTGCCCATGCAAAGCAGTCTAACGGCGTTTCAAGTTCAGAGCAAGACACTGCCTGTGCACAGCCAAGTGACAGCACCACTTCTGCACACGAAAGGGACACCCCTGCCAGTGCTGTGGAGCTCTCAAGTCATTCAACTGTGGGACACAGTCTTAAAAAGACTTCCAATAACTCGTGCCAAACTCCAGAACAACAAAAATGGCGCCCTTCAGCTACTAGACACGGCCACAGAGACAGCACGCCATGTTCCAGATGGACAGTGACACAGCATCCAAACTTCGCCAGGAGGTGCCTCACACCTCAGCCTGTTCACGAAATGTCCGAGAGCAGCTCCGATTCCTCGTTTTCAGATGACTGCGCCGAACTGAGGCATATGTGCCGTTCCCAAGAAGATCTTAGCGTTAAAAACTCTCTGGAATCCGAATGGCAAGTGCCGCTGTACAATCATAATGTCGCTGCACACTCTACTCCACTGCAGCCTGCTCCAGCATCCGTGTGGCAGCTTCCGTCGAGCGAACCCCTCGTTCCATCTCAGTCCTCGATCTTGCCAATTTCTCCGGGACCCAGATTGCCGTACTACGACCCCCGTGTTCCACCGCCCACATTGGCAACAAAGTCGCCAGGATCAGAACCAAGGATGCCATTGTACAACCCCCATGTTCCGCCTCCTCCGTTGCCAGATTCTTCGCCTTTGTCGTCTCTCAGAGACTGCAGTGGAGCAGTGCCTGCATCAGTACCACCTTCTCCCTTGTCATCAACACAAGACAGCTTCGGAGCAATGCCCCCATCGCAGACTTCACCCTGGTCATCAAGACAAGACAGCTTTGGAGCAGTGCCATCATTATCACCGCTTTTACCCATGCCATCAACACAAAACAGCTTTGGAGCAGTGCCGTCATCATTGCAGACTTTACCCTGGTCATCAAGACAAGACACCTTTGGAGCAGTGCCATCGTCATTGCAGACTTTACCCTGGTCATCAACTGGAGACAGTAGTGGAGCAATTCCCTCATTTTCACAGACTTCACCCTCGTCGTCTACTTGGGACAGCAGCGGAGCGGCGAAGGAGTCGACTCCGGTAAAGCGTGTTACTGAGGAAGAGTGGCCACTAGTCAAAAGAAGCCGTTCCGGCCCAGATGCTGGTGATGGCTTCGCACAGTCGTCTGGTACTCAACCACACGTCTTCAGAGGTGGCCTGCAGTGGCGTGGTCCAAGCACTTACAGAATGTACTGTTTGCAGCAAGATGAGGTAAGAAATCACATGCAAGTCGAGTTGCCTACCGTCCCAGATTTTTCCGGGAATTGTATGCAATTCTTCTCATGGAGGGGGGGGGGGCAAATTTGGAGCCATGTATTCTTTGATAGACTGGAGGCTATCGTGTGTCTTGCAAGTTGAGTAGCTTACAACTATCTCATTAGCTACACTTAATATGTAAACTTGAATGAATGTGTGCAGAATGCCTAATACTGGAGTGAAAAGTTAGTTGAACATTGCATTGCATGACATTTTTTCATCTGAGGTGATGTGTTAGTCCTGAAAAACAGAAATTTGAAAAATGCAAGTTTTATGCCCCCATCCCACTGTAACAAAGTTTTTAGGAGGAGATAGCTAACAACCAATGCCTAGCATGATTACTGCAACTTAAGCTGTTTTCCGTGTATGTGGGTGTATGTGTGCATATATAGAAAGTATGCAGCCATGCAACGGTAACTCAGCGTAAGGTACGTGAGATAGAGGATGGTTATTGGTCGTGGAACAGGAAGACGCACCAAATATGCCCTTTCTTTTTAGAGCGTAGTGCCTGTGGTGTAGCGCAACTTAGCTCAAGGTTGCAGTTTCGATTTTGTTTACAATGGCTGCATCTAGATGGGAGCAATATGTGAAAATGCTTGTGTACTTTAATTTAGGTTCATGCGAAAGAAACCCAGGGTATCGCAATGAATGCGGGTTTACCCATTACGATGTGTCTTGCAATTACTTTGCAGTTCTGGCACAAAAAACTCCAGCATTCAATTCAGTCTTCGTGCATTTCCTCATTCTATGTGTATGGCATCTGTGATTATGGTAGGGGTTGGGACGGTGATTGTTTATGACGATACAGGTACACCCTTTTAGAAAAGGGTGGTGGCCTGCTCAACCTATCTTGTTTTTTTAACCTTTCTGGTATGTCAAAGTATTTATTTAACTTCTGTTGTACACTAAGCTATCTTATATGTGATGTCTAAAACATGGAAGCCATGATGTGTTTCCAGGTCCCAAAATTGGATTCGGCATTTACAGTGTACAAAAGTGTAGCCTTTGAGATTTGTAGTTTGGAATTGGGGGAAGAACTGTCGCCTTGGGTGTGAGTATGGCCGCCAGCTATTCAAAACAGAAAGTTTACTTAACCGCATGTTTTCTTTTCGTTTGTGCCAGAGACCTAATTCAAGCCCCCACTGGCAGTTTTCCTCGCTGTTTAGGAACCTGATGGTATCGGTGGGCAAAGTGGTGCCACATTTACCTTTGAATATATATCCTGGCCACCATTATGCGAATGCGAAATGTAAACTTAAAACAGTCTAAAAGAAAGTAGCTTTGTTCTAAATACATGTTGTCCGCTAAGTGCTGAAGGATGTTTATGGTGTACTTGAAATTATGGTGTGTGTGTGCTTTAAACCATACTTAGTTCAAACTGCCCACATGCAGCACCACCTTCGGCTTGACTAGGTACCCAGTTGGAAAATATAACAGGTGCAAGTTTCCACTAGTTGAAGTGAGAATTCAGTGTTAAAGCATGTGCGGTATCAAAGTGCCTCCCTTTACACTTTCTTTAGCTGTAATGTAGGCATCCCGTGCAAGCACACATTGAATTGTGAATAAGTAGAGGTTGTTTAGCCCTGACCACGTGAATTATTAGGTGAAAAGGATGCATGCATCAAGTTTGTCAAGCCGCCACTTGGAGCCACTGTGTTTGAACCAGAGAATGCTGGAATGGCCTGGTGTAGCAGCTGTTGTGTGCACTCAAGTTACACCAACCCTTACAAAAATGTATTCAGACAGTCTATAGACTGTCCAAACCATTTTTGTAAGGGAAGAGTGTGGAAAGGCTACAGCAAGATTGCACATAAGCGTTGGGAAGATAATACACAATAGTACGGTGCATTAGGGAGCTTGGGCAGTTTGGTTTAGCACGGCGCCACTAGCAGTCACTACCAGTGCTGCCGTTCACAGCTCTGTTCCAGTGTTACACCGAGGTGGTAAAGCTGACATGTTTTATCTGCCTAAACTGTCTCAGAAGTTTCTTTTTCTTGTACAGAAACGTTGTAGTCTGATACAACTTAAGAAGCCAGGAGAGGCCCCACCCAGATGACCGAAGTGCAGCAGCAAATTACATATCTGAATAAACAATCTCACTCATGCACTCGGCGATGCTCTTTGACGGCGGGGTCACTGACCGTGCAGCTTATGACACCAGTCTAGGGCATGTGTTCGTTGGTGCAGGCTTGTATGCATCCACCTTTGATGTAAAAAGCCACTGCATTCTAAAGCTACATCCGACTGCAAGTTCTGGAATAGTGGGCTGTTGTATTATTCCATACGTGCCAACTCTCCCAAGTTACCCGGGAAACTCCCGAATTTTGAGCAGTCCTCCCGACTGTGTGCGAACGGCCATAAATCTTCCGATAAACACGATAAACAGTGCTAGCGCCACCGTGAAAAGAAAATAATGACATCGGTTCCAGAATTTTCTGATTGAGTGCGGAATGCTTAAGTTACTTCCCCTCAATACACTGGTGTCATATGGAAAAGCGCATTAGGATTGGCAAAGGGCTACTAGCTTTTAGGGGTTGGGACACAGCAGATTTTGTCTCTTAATTATGCACGTATGCACGCGCTGTATAATTACAAGTACCAGTATGATCGTTGACATCTGCAAACTTTACCGCCAATCATACATTTGTAACGTTGCTGCGGCCCTGAGAAACGGTCAATTGATATGTACACCACTTTTCTTCTGTCGCGTCCCCCCTGCCCTTTGCTTTATGAATTTCCCAAATTTAGAGGTCACCAGGTTGTCAGGTACATACACGCACTGCGTGCAGTTGTTGTCTGTCGTATCCCTCTGCAATTGGTGTTCCTGAATGCAGGGTGGTGACAAAGATCGGCAGGCCCTGGACATGTTCTGCTACCAGGAGGAAGACACGGCGGAGATTGTGTTCCGACCGAAGCGTTTGACCTGCGCCTCGCAGCCTACCGCACCAACGCGCGCTCAGCGCGTGCGACGGCGGCTCAGTCGTTGGGCGCCCCGTTCTGCTGCCGCACATTCCTCGGAGATGTCGCTGACGACAGCGCCCATCGTTCCTTTGCTGTCCAAACGGTGGCCGTATTCGGTTCCACCAAAGGTGGGGCTGGTGGACTCGCATTGCCACCTGGACTTCATATTCAGCCGAGTAGGCCACACCGGAACGTATGCCAAGTTCCGCCTCAAGCACAGGGACACCTTCCCGGACTGCTACGAGGGCTGCGTGGCCAACTTCTGCAACCCGCAAACCTTCAAGCTGGTACGTTTGCAGTAAAACTTGCAGTGATATACCATTTGCCTAAATATACGAGAATGCTACAAAGCGACTTCGACGGTGAACTTGACTGGGAACGACCTCCGTTGGGGCATTCCTCGTAGTTTGGTTCAATTCAATCACAAAACATTTTTGTTGCAGTAGAACTTGTGAATGGATGGTAAAGGTACAATTTTTTCAACTATGCCAGCATGTTGCACAGGAAACTTTGGGGATTAAATTAGCCTGGCTTTGAGCATTCTTCCATGATAAACACTAGTTTTTTGTAGGGTTAAATTTCCTCAAGTTCTCATATTTATGATTAGCTTTGTTTTACTTAATGACTGAAGAGTTGTGATTTAACACGCCAGTTTCACGTATGTATTAAAGAAAGCTTTCTTTCTTTTACTTTTCCGCACGCTATGCATCACTGTATTGCCGATTCCCATCAATTTGCCTTGCAGATTTTTAATAGTTTACAGTGACTGACATCATTGTAGAGTAGACCCTCATTAAACGGAACCCCAAGGGGCCGCGAAAATGTGTTCTGTTTAACAGGAGTGCCATTTACTAAGAGATATATAGAGGTGCAGAATTGAAGTACGACACCAGCCAAATTAGAGGTAGTGGTTTCACTGAAGCAGCAATTTCATTTAAAACATTTCCGGTTACTGAGAGTCTACTGTACTTGAATAGCATTGGTCAGATGCATGTGGGCCATTCAGCACACGTTTGAATATCTGCCATTTTCAAATACTTAAGCACTTTCTTTCAGCTGATGCAGTTTCTTCATGGCCCAACATGTCTATGTTTGCAGTCAGTGGAACACAAAGCCTGTGGTAACTTTGCTGTAGGCACAATTGCTTCTCTTTATTCACTGCAGAGGGATGTCTCAAGTGCACTTACTGTATAAATCTAAGCAAGCAATTCCTTAAACAACTCGAAATTACCGGCAAAGTGAAGGGGGTCAGCTTTCTCAGAACGGCACCAAAATGTAATCTGGCAGCAGCAAGCCAGAAAAAAACAGTTCATGGCACGGAGCATTACAATAATTCACAAGCTCAAAGGCAATGCGATGAGACCGCGGGAAGCATGGCATGGAAGTGCCTCCATTGATGAGCCCACGCCAACGCAACAGGTTGCACAATTTTATTGCAAGCCTCCACAGACTCCATCGAAAAAAATGTTGAATGATGGTTTGTAAATTTGGAGTGAGTTGTTACATGTAGTAAATCAATGTCTATCTAGTTTATAACGAGCCAAAACGTTGCATGTCTCAATAAAAAGAATGAAACATCTGGCTTGTGGCATGTGCATATAGGTTAATCGTATGGGCTGCAACTGTTGCGAAAAATAGAAAATAAACACTATTCTTTCAGCGATTGTCAATGGAGCACGTAACATCAAACTTCCTGTCAAAGCTTAAGCAAAGTGGTAGTGTCTTGAGATACTTGGCAGATTGAAGTGGAATGTACTTGCACTGAGTACAAAGGAATGAGATTTAGTTTGTGGTGAAGCTTACTATAGTTATTTTGTTTCTTTTTGCTTGCCGTGACTTGACAGAATTGCCAAAAGCAAGCTATTTACATAAATGTGTACTTTGTCACTAAAGCAGCTATGTGAGAGCTGTTGAATATCTCACATCCGCCTTGCATGTAGAGAGGTGAGCACGTGAGAGAAAGTACAGTAGACTTGCAATAATTCAGACTTCTGGTTAGTTCAAAGAAATTTCAAATTTTTGGCTTGCCTGCTATATTTTTAATATCTTTTTGCTTGTATGCACCGGATAATGTATCCTGCCTTTCTCACTTCTAGTTGAACATTTGTGTTCTTATGTCACTAACAGCTGCAAATAAAGCCGATTTCCTGCCTACATATGTCAAAGCAGCCAAACTAGCCAAACCATGCGTACCAAGTGCGTGTTGATTGCGGAAGAAAGAACCAAGACTGTCTGGGCCTTGGTCTATTGAGTGCGGAACGTTCTTAAATTAAGAAATTTTTGCCACAGTACACTGGTGTCATGCGGAAAAGTGTACTAAGATTGGGAACCGGCGAACAGCTGTCAAGGGAACAGCACATTTTGTCTTTTATTTACACGCATGCACGTGCTGTATAATTATGAGTATGATCACTGACATCTAGAAATTTTACTGGCAATCATACAGTAACAGAACTGTTTATGACGTTGCTGTGGCCCGGAAAAACAGTGGAAAAAAAAACACTCCACTTTTCTTTCTTCACTTCCCCCTTCTCTCGAATTCCAAAGTCCTCAGGTTGGTGACATGGGCATCCGCAGTATTTTGTCTTTGGGGGTGCAAACCCGAGTTGCATCGCGGTTGGGGAGGGGGGGAGTGCTGGTGTGGGTTGAATGGGGGGCAAGTGTTGGTGTTGCTTGAGAAAGCAAGTGCCCGTTTTGTACCCCCCTGCCAACGCCCATGGTTGGCAAGTTGTATATGTGAATATTTCATTACAACACAAAATGGTATCTTGCCCAGAGTCGTATATCAGTCATAAAATAGTAACAGCGCGATATTCTACACGGGGACACACAAGAGAAGCAACACAGACAAGCGCTGATTTTCAACTGAACTTTTATTGAACATGAAATGAAAATATATAAAAAAAATTAAAAAAAAAATTGAAGCATGACACAATAACAAGGGATGATCACACTGTCATGCCTTAACCCTTTGCGGTCCGCTGTCGGGCACCGCCCGACAAGGGTGTTCGTGGTTTAAATATCGCGGTTTTCTCACTGCGAGCCGCGCCCATTTTTTTGTATACATGAAGTGCCCTCTCTTGAGGAATAAGTGAGCTTTGTTTGTTGAGGTTTACTTTTTTACACTAAGCTGCAGCACTATATTCGGCACGGAGCCTTCAGCGTACAGTACAAACACTCGCGCGATTCGCTGAGAAGCATGGCCAGCTTTTCACCGCGTGCGTTTTATGGTGGTGCTTTTAGCGAAAGCGAGGATGACTTTAGTGAGGAAGAGAATTACGTGCCTCCACCAGGCAGTGATGGCAGTGATTCGACAGAAATGTGACGAAGACCACGACGACAGCGGTTGAGGCAACACCTCTGTTGACACACAGGGGAACAGAAACAACCCTGGCCTGCACCCAGGAGAATGCTTTGAGCGGTATCATACGCGGCCAGAATATCGCTAAAGGAGTTGCCTGCAGAATGCAGGAGCAAAAATAAGTATCCCGTGAGTTTTTTTCCACAGTTTGTGTTTTTCTTCGCGGCGCCAGAAACTGCCAAAATAGTTTCGGACCGGTAGAGCCGGAAAGTGGCTAAACGTTTTGGACCGCAAAGGGTTAATGTTTTTTAATTTTTCTGTATATATTTTCCTTTCATGTTCAGTAAAAGTTCAGCTGAAAGTCGACGCTTGTCTGTGTTGCTTCTCTTGAGTGTCCCCGTGTAGAATATCGCGCTGTTACTATTTCATAATGCAAAACCAACTAGCCCAAAGCTTCACTTTACTAAATCGTATATCAGAGCTACTGATAATTAAAAACAAAATACCCCGGTGTCCCCCCGAGTTTGAATTATCGAAAGCCTACTGTATATGGATGGCAGCCTCGTCGAAAAAGTTGAATTTATCCGTAATTGGGATGCACCAACTGACATTCACATGTGCTTTGGAAGGTTTGCACTGCAGCCCTCAATTTTGAGTTAGGTTGACAGGTGAAACGAGAGAATCGGTTTTGTCGTGATATTTCTTATCCGTGTATTTTGCTTGGAGGAGTACGCAAATGCAGCACTGGTCCAGCTTCTTGAATTTGAAGTTTTCGTTACGCAGCGCCACATGTGGGGCAGCCTCCTGTCGGAGGATGGTGTCTGGGGTGCGTTTGGATGCCATCCACACATGGCCAGCGAGTACAGTGACGACATCGAAGATGACCTCGTTCATGCGCTTGACCATCCCAGCGTGGTCGCCCTCGGAGAGATTGGCCTCGATTACTCGCACAAGTGAGTGCTGTGGGGGTGCTCATACTCCCTGTAAGGTCGTTTTCACTTCGTGGCACCTGCACATCATGGTTAGCTTAGTCAACGCTTTGGCGCTGCGCTCCCAAGGTGCCGCCTGTGGCTCTGCCTCAAGGAAGCGAGGTTACGCTGGGTCATGAGTAAGGGAGCGTTTTATCTTTCGGGGGCTTGGTGCGGCCGCAGACAGTCTGCTCTTGAGAGAGACGTCCGTGGTGACGATACCACGGCTCGTTCCCACGGAATCCCGTGGTGAGTCGAACGATGGCAACGCCGCATTCGCATCACATTTTGTGTGTTATGTTCTTTGTGTGATTTATGGTGTTATTCTGTTGCCTTATTCGGCATGTTAACGCAGTTATTTCTAAGATTCGTCTGGCAGACTCGCCGTTACGTAAAGGCTACTAATAAATGTCCATGTGTTCATGACACTGTGGTCTAGACTACATCTCTTTGTGCCATGAGTGCGGTGCTCCGTCAGGCCCCACAGTGCATATGTGTTTTCTCGCAAACGGGCGATTGGGGAAGTTGCTTGGGGATGCGTCATTGCCGATGTTGAAAGAGAGCACACAAAAATATATATATATTATTATTCACAGGTGCCACCTGTTGTAGTGGCATGTACCAAGTGCTCAAATTTTCCTTGTAGTACAAATTTATACATGTTCTGTTGTCATTGCAAGTTGTGGCACTGAAAATGGAAAGTTCGTAAAATTGCCATTAGATGCATGGTTAATGTACGATCAGATAACGTCAGTAGAACGTACGCGAAAAAAATATATTTCTGGCGATTACGATGCTCCCCAATGTGAAATGTCCGTGCAGCTGTATGTATGTTTTCATTTGGCGATAGGTTGAGGCAAAGAATTTGAGAGGGACGTGTGTACATACAGTTGCAGAGTACTGTTTATTTTTTCATTTACTTTTGTAAGTTCTATTTTAATTCTTGTTTGATTTGTTTTTATTATAGTTTTCTGTCATTTTTAATTTTCTTTCTAAATTAAAAAGAAAGAAAAGATACTGGTTCAGTAGTGTGAACTGCAGTTACAGACAACACTTCAATTTCTTTTATTCGTTATAGTATTTTTTCGTTATATATCTTTTTATTTTTCAGTTTTTTGTTTGTATATTTTTTATTGTGTTCTGTTTCACCGGCAAATGTTCCAGATATCCAGCAAGTCTTCTATTTTGCGTGCGCCTTTAAATTTAAAAAAAGATTTTTGTTTTACATTTCAGTGGCAAAGGTTTGAGAGTAATCCAGCCAGTATCGGCAGAATAAGAAAAAGAGCATTGCGGGAGAGCAAGCCAGGAGATCTTGACTGCACTTAATTGCTTGGTTACATTGAAAGACAATGGACGCCGCTCAACCACAGAACAAGAGCCTAAGAAATGCAATCTAAAAATATTTTCATTTGGGCTTGGAAACGTTTACAATTGCCTCTTCATGCTAGCACGCAGTCAGCGCTGAATGATATTCTCAACTACTTGTGCATTGAGGTATTTGTGGACAAGTGAAGAGTTCAGGTATAGCAACAATGCTATATCAGGCTATATTCAATATAATTAGGGCAACAATGAGAGGTAACATTGAGAGTGTCGTCATGTTTAACACCACTTTGTTTTAACAATGTTAGGCCTGAACCAGACTGAGAGCCAGTTACTGCTTCTTCGAACTATTCTCGTAGTGCCCGCCTGCACATGTCTGGTCTTTTTTTTTTTCTGCATTGGTCAGTTTAATGAAACAAATGTTGTTATAGTCGGCTATGTTAGGCCCCATTCACACAGCCAGAAAACGCCGTAAATAGCATTGATTTTCATCAGAGGAGAGAGTTTTCAAGTTGCTTTTCTGTCGAAAATTGGTTGCCACTGGTATAGAGCAGTGTGTCGATGGCACGTTGACAGATACCTCCCCCCACAAAACCGACCAATCAAAAGTAAAAGAACTGCTGTTAACATAGCAGGATCTGGCAACCACGACAGCTAACGAAGAGGCTGCACTGAT
The DNA here is from genome assembly GCF_013339695.2 of Rhipicephalus sanguineus. NCBI lineage: Eukaryota > Metazoa > Arthropoda > Arachnida > Ixodida > Ixodidae > Rhipicephalus > Rhipicephalus sanguineus. The sequence goes on from NC_051181.1 coordinate 125,425,661, forward strand.
GTCGAAGTTTTATCAACTGTTTTCTTTATTATATGTGCTTCACGGTGGCACGTCGAATATGGATTAGTGTGTTGTGATGGTGGAGCTGGCCGAACTGGTGTTGCTGCCAATGAAAACGTGATGCTGTCGACGTTGCCATGCCATTGCCTGATAGTACGCTGCTTCATCACAGCTGCCATACATTTCTTTACGACTGTGATGTGATGGGACGTTTCATGCCTGTGTGTATGAGGCCTTACAGCGCTAAGGCCACATCAGCGCAGATGTGTCTTTTGCACATCAGAGCAAAGTCCTGTGCACAGGCTACCACCTGCATAACTAGTGTAGTGTGTAAATGGCGCCCCCTTTTCGCAGGAACCAGTGTGACCGCGATGTACAGAAGACTGTCTTCCGGACGCAGCTGAAGCTAGCTTTGAATCGTAAGCTGCCCCTGGTGATCCACTCACGGGACTCGACCAAGGACACCATCGACATTCTCAAAGAGGTGGGCTCCCCGCTGTCTTGTTGCGCACCATCTTTAGCGCTTTCCATGTCAAGTCTCGTTCATCCACACAATTTCTTCCACGTATGCCAATTAGTAAACAATTCTAAACTGCGCGAAATTGATAAAGAGAAGAAACACAAAACAGATATGGTGCTTTATCTGTTTTGTGTCTTTCGCGTTGTGTTGTCCTTTTTCTTAATTTTGCTCGGCATACAATCGTTTATACTAGAATGCACGAACCATCCTCTCAGGATGCTCTAATTATGCCAGTTATGAGTCTTGCTGGTCTAGGAATTTCCCGTTGCCCACAGGCAAGCAGCAGTCGTCTTATTGTAGACTGGCTTGTAGCATAGTGCAGGAAGAGACGGAGGTAAAAGATGAAGTGGCAAACGAATGCAAGCCGACTACATCACTTTATTTTTTGCCTTCGTCTCTTACTGTGCTGTGCTACAAGCCAGTTTACGATGAACCAACAAGTCCAAATCGGTACCCTTGTCGTCTTATTGTTTTTGTGCGAGTTTCGTACTTCTGAAAATGCTCAGACCCTGTCATAATAAAGTTCTAGAGAGAGTCGAAACTGTGGGAGTGCCTCTTCCATCAGTGATCGCCACTCTCACTAGAGCCTCTCGCACAACTCTACAGCACATAGTAAAAGTAGGGGCAAAAAAAAAAGAAAAAGAAAAAAAAATAAACCTTTCTATATGCTATCATCAGAGCTAGAAAGCAAATGTAAAGTTGTAACTATGCCATAGACTCCCTCATTTCTCATTTGTCTTCTTGGTGCAAGTTTCGGTTTCAATTGTAGGTCAATCTTCAATTATTCAAATTTCAAATTATTATAGGTCAACCTACTATTGTGTGAACACTGCATAGGACGTTGACCATTTGGGACTTAATCGTAGCGCTATATATTTACGTCATGGACTCCCAAAGGGTTAAATCATTCTCGCATCCCACCTCAGCTGGTGCCAAAGGACTACCTGATTCACCGTCACTGCTTCACGGGGAACTGGCGAGAGGCACAGGAGTGGCTTGACGCATTCCCGAACCTGTGCTTGGGCCTGACTCCGCTGATCTGCTTTGACAGGACGAGTTCACTCGCCGAGGTCGGCCGCAACATTCCCCTTGACCGGTTGCTGCTGGAGACAGACGCACCTTACTTCCTCCCAAAAGAAGTAGGTGGCACATTGCTTCATGTACATGTCACGATTGGTTCCTCATCAATGAGGTTGCAGCGAAAAGCTGGAACAAGCCATGTGACTACACTCGCTTACAACCTAAGAAAAATATGTCAGCTCCACTCACAGCCATCACTGTCCCTTGCACAGAGAATTTGCATGAATGCTCCATCCAATAGCGCTTACTCATTTTGGTGACGTCAAGCATTTCTCCAGTGTGTCAGATAGTAGATAGTCTATCCCATGCATGTCTGCATGGGTTAGACTTTCCCATGCAGACATGCGTTTGTGTTGCCGGTTTTAGGTTGGAAACTTGAGCATCCTGGTAAATTTTGTCATGAATTCTCTGCTCAGCCAAACGTAGTGTTTTTGGTAGTAAGTACGAACCTTTTGACTCCTAAAATATGTGGTACTATTCACATTAGCTGAGAAAAGTACTTACGGCTCGAGCGGAAACATTTTTTGTGATGTCGTAACCGAGTATAAGGAAGAGGTACAATTAAACCCTTCTACAGCAAACTTCAACATAACAAAATTCTTGATGTAATGGAGCATTTAACGTTTTATAAGTTCACCTTGAATGTTTAACCTCAGTAATAACGAAGCATGTTTATCTGCGATTTTAATACAATAGAATCTCGGTAAGCGTAAGTCACTTTAAATGGGATTGCCACTTAAAAGGCACAGCTGCCTCTAATTTGGTTGGACTTGCATCTGGGTGCTGCGGCCCTACACTGTTGAACCTAGGTATAGATCTTCTATTATGCTTTACAATATTGTGAATATATTGCTCCATGGCCTAAATGTTCAAAAAGCATTTGATGTTTCGACAGTAGCTAATAACTCTTTGGTTGCATAGCAATCAGTCTGTTCATTAACAGTTTCTTCTGCCTGCGGGAGTGCCATGTGGAGCTGAAATGAATTAATAGACTGTTATAAGTCAAATAAATGCATTTTTATTGAATGTAATGACCTTGGGAGAGTGTGCAATTTATGGGTGACTGACTTGTGACATAATGGAACTTTTCTTTTATGATGAGGTTTAACCCTTTGTATGAAATGCCTTCATTACATGCAATATCCATTGTCAGCTGGTACTTTTTGCGACCTTTTATCAAAAAGAATTTGATTTAGCCTGTTAAGATCATTTATTTCTGTGCGCTACATTGGTGTTTAGCCATGAATGCTTAGAAAATGTGTTTGGCATCCAGATGAAATTATATTGGTATGCGCAACATTGCAGAAATCGCAGTTAAACATTCAGTGTTGCTTTTTGCAACAACATTGGACGGGGGCACAGGTTTCGGGGGTCTGTCACTGGGCTCCGTTTAGTAACAGTATTTTTCTTGTGCTACGCAGGAGTCGAGAAACCTTCGCTGTTCGCACCCCGGAATGGCCATACACGTTGCAGCACGGGTTTCAGCCCTTCAAAAAGTTTCCATCGAAGACGTGCTCACTGCGGCCCGCAGTAACACGAAGCGCATCTACGGCATATGACGTCACCGACGTTGCCGCATCGACCTCGCGTGGCATGCGGCACTTCTCTGAATCTGTGTCCCAAAGGCAAAGAAGCTGTGATAGCTACGTTCACAAGGGACCTGCTCATCTTGAAACATCAACTACGTTGTCCCCTTTTCATGGCAAGAGACTCGTTTTTTTTGTTGAGTTGTTGATGTAACAGTTGTGCTTTAGTCAGTACAAAGAATTAAACTATGGAGGCACAAGCCTGCCTGCCTTGTTAATAATCGTTCTGCCTCTGCTTTGTTTCATTTAGCGTGACGTCATGAGGTCTTCGAGCTTGTTGTTTCGTGTTGGCTGTTGCTTAAAGGGGCTTTGCAACATCTTTTCATAGAAACATAGAAGAGATGGTAGCTCTTGCAATATTGTTGCTTAGAAACAATGCAGCGTGGGCATTATGTGCAAATAAATACAGAAACTGTAAAGCGCTTAGCCAAGATTTGCAAGCCATCTTGGTCAAACGCTCTGGCTGAATATTCGCTGTTGTTTGGCTTATGAAATGTGCTAAAAGCATACGAGTATACATGTTTTTTTGTGTGTGTGTATGTTTGACTGCATTACACACTCAGGATGCATAAATAAAGAAAAAGTGATTTGTAAAGCTTGTAAAAGGAGCTTTTATTTTAATGTATGGCCCATTGTAAGCACATGATATGTTCCTCCAAAAATTGTCACTGGGTGTGGCTTTGCACTCCTTGGGAGTGAAATCCTGCCATATCGGTAGGGGTGCTCATGACAACAAAGAATGTGCATTTGAATGATGTTCACATATGTAATACTGTATATGTGGCTTTATTCCTTTCCAGCTTTAGCGTCAACCTTAATTTTCTTTTCTTTGATGTCACAGTATGCTGCTGAATCCGTGCACAATGCTTGCAAGCATATGCTCATCTTTATGTGATGAGCCCGAGCAATTCAAGAAGTTGTACAGCATCACAGATTGAAAGGATTGCTCTGTTTATAAAGTGAACAAACCGTGGCTGAAAGGTCACAGTATGCGTTTCAGTTAATGCCAATACTCATTTGAGTCTTCTGGGTAAACTACTAGCTTTTCTGCAGATATACGTAGTACATTATATAGCGGTGGTACCTTGCAGTGCTTGTTACGAAGAATGGCGGTGTCCACTGGTGGCGAAATGGCCAATGCAGCGGGCAAGCCTGCGCGGAGTCGTTTCTAACTCCTGGCTTCAGATAGTGCCACGCCACTGTTCCCTTCATCCAGCATACTCTAGCCATCTAGCATTCTTGCAGATAGCATGCAAAATGTGTAGTTTCAAGTTATTCTGGACGAAAAAATTATTTGTGTGCAGCATCCAGACATAAGCAAAACGCACCGCTAAATGTAACCTCCATGGGAGATTTGTAAGCAAAAAACAAGTAGTCTAGTCAGAAGAGTTGTATATGCTGAGCTCCCTTATCTTTGCAACATCAAGAATAATAGCTTGCCTTGACATAGCTGCAGCTGATGCAGTACATTGCACGTCCCCGATTCCATACAGTGCAGTGAAAGACATGGTGTTAGTATAAATAGACCACTAAGTGCAACTTCCACATGAGGCATGAGTGAAAAGCTTTTTATACCTGTTTTCCTCTTACCAAGGCATCAAGGATATATTCTAACAGCTTGCCTTGACTTGACGCAACATAATGCACCTCACCTCATCAACTCCAAACAGAGAGAATATTTAGCCAATCAGAAGGACTGGTCCATTCATCGCTAATCCACTTCTGTGCACTGCGATGCTAATAGAAGGATCAAACTAGGATTAGTGCAAGCACTCTTCTCTCCAGTAGTCGGCTCTTGTTCCAAATTGGCTAAAACAAAATGTAGCTTTTGCTGTACTGCATGGAACTAGTGGAAAGAGACTACAGTCTGCTTAGACAAGAGTACAGATTGAGATATCGCCATAGCAGAAAACGACAAAGCCACACCCAGTGCAGTGGGATGAACACTGAAGGCACAATGGTGTCCTACTGCGTTTTCAAACGCGACTCCGTGACTGTGGGTGCCGGCGACAACACGCCCGTGAAGAGCAAGGTTCCCGCAAACACGAGCACAGTGCCAAACCAGTGGATGAGTGTGAATGGGTTCTGGAAGTAGTAGATCGACAGGAGCAGCGAGACGAACTTGCGCAGCGTGATCACCAGTGTCACAGTCAGCGACGAGCACTCTGTTGTCAACACGTACACCGACCGTATGCACACATATCTGAAAACGCAAGTTTGTCAAGGTCAAAGGTGCTTGGCTTTGATGAAACAATGTGCTTCCATAATCCATTTCATACACAGCACGTGATGTCAAGGAGACTAGTGAGACCTCTTGTACAGTAGCTGCGTTCATGACAAGAAATGGTTCGGCGCTTCTACCAGCAAATACGTGAAATTGTTCCTCTTTTAGACTGAGCATAAGAGAGGATAGTTTGCTATTTCAAAACAAACTGTTAAAAGACTGGGTGTGCAAACATGGACACAAGAGAAAAGTCCAGACAACACAAATGGCATTTGTTGCGTCTCGACTTCTCTCTTGTGTGTGTTCGCACGCGCATTTTTTTTATAAAACATGAATACATACCAACTAGCTCAGCTTTCTGTTATTTGAAACAAATTATATTGTGCACTTCTCAGCACATTTTTTGGAAATGTTGTGCGCCTGTTGGAATTTTTTTGTTTGCAATGCCTCGCACGTGGGTTCAAGCTCTGCTCACAAGAACCTTTGCATCTATGAAACCTGACAAGAAATGAGTGGCATGGTACATTTTTCCTAACAAACTTCTTGTATAGCTGCCATGTGTGAAATGCAGTACAGTGAAAAAAAAAAGGCAACTGTTCAAACTGCAAGGGGAGGCCTTTTGATGTTCCAATTTACATGATGCAGTGTTTGCGAAACAAGGACACCAAAAATTTTTTTTTTCAGCAAAAGGCTACACACACAGACTATAAACAAGCTTGTTGATCACGCACGTAACAACTGCTTTTGCGAAGTTTCATTTTGACACAACAGCAAAGCAAGGTACAGTACCCATAGACTGAAACACGAAATTTAGTGCTAAGTAATGCACATACTTTAGTTTCAAGTGTCTACAGTTCGTGTCATATCGGTGTAATTTTGACTAGAACACTTATATCTGAGCCATTACCTTTAGCGGTCACATCTGCAGCAATGTGACGTGGTTATCTCAAGCAACTGCTCATAGCAGTCGTTATACTAAAAGAAAGCGATGCTTCAATTCCATCAATGACTACTGTACAGTCCCCCTTATACATTCCTGACTTGTACGTTTTCCAGCGTATAAAATTTCTGGCGTCCAGTCCCAGCAAGGAACCTAGAGCTGCCTACGTATCAGTATTCCTTTATAAGAGCCTAGCACTTCAGGGGCCCAGCTTGTCCATCCGTAAATCTCATGTGGTGCGACCACACTCAAAATCGAGTGGTCAATACAGGCCTAAAATAAGGCTAGCAACGCTCAAAGCTGGGTTAAAATAAACGGAGGTCTAAAATGATATAATTAACAGAAATAACCAAGAAGTAATTGCAATAATTAAAATCGCTAAAAATGCTTCGAAAACATGCGGCTGACACCCACGACGCGCTGGAGAGGGCGCCACTCGCTCACCAAGCACGCGATTGCTACTCCTACCGGCGCTTCTCCAGCGTTTTCGTCGCTACATCTGAAGGGGAAAACAACCTGATGGAATTCGCTGCAGACGACATATATCTCAACTGCCATAACAAGCAGGAAATCGACAAAGCGCAGCAAAAAACAGCACGCGTGCCGCATACCGAGTTTGCGAATCTCACTGATAAGATTCTACTTGGTGCCGGGGAAACCCTACATGCTTACCTCAAATATTGATGTCATCGGCGGTTTGGTAAACGGAACAGTGGGAACTCTACAAGTGGGAATCACTGGGTGCCCGTGCTACGCACTTCCTCAGGTTTCACAGCAGTGAAGCTGCATTCAGCGCAGGATTTAGAACTACACCAACCGCTATACAATTTTCTCACGCGCCGTTCTCGCAACATTCCTGCTTGATATGCTGCAATGTTGCTACGATGGATGTGCTGAAGAGTTACATCAATGAGTTTGGCGATGTGGACCACTACAGGGCCTGGTTATGGCAGAAGCGCGAAAGAAATGCTAGACTTCCATCAAGGACTTCTCTAAAGGGACGCTAAAAGCCGACGTGGACTGTTGAAATAGCGTTCCAGAAGCCTCATGGTGCTTCTTTCATGCCAAGGAAATACTTAGGCAGTTTGAAAGAAAATGACACTTTAGAGGTCCGCATACCGTTAGTGCAATTCAAACCGCCCGCCTCCAAGAACGGGCTTGTGACGTAGTGTATACCGTGCCCGCCCTTGACTGCCTGACAGCCCTCTCATCGGCTTTCGCCTTCCTCCCAAGCTCCTACACAACTTATGTGGTTGTCCGCCACTGACAGCTTAACTATTATACCTAGGGAGGCCAGGTTTGCTCTTAGGTGCCTAAATTCTTCTAGTTTGCCTTCAATGTACGTTGTACAGTTGTGCACAATATGAGTCGCAACATGTCTGTGCTCACAGTGACACCAACACTGCAAAGCAGTGCCGACACAGCAAAAATTGCTGAAGTAGACACTGTTTCAATGACTGGTATTCTCTAAACCAATTTAACGTTTGCCAGCGTAACCGTTTAGGCTTGGGGCCCCTTCAACTACAGCCACCATGTTGCAACTCAAATTGACCGCGACTGTACAACATAAGATGCACGCTTGAAATGACTGAAAAGGATACTGAGTGATGACGTTGAGAAGGAGGTATATCCAGGACCTTGGTATGATTTCCAACATGGGGAATGGCAGCGGTGCTGGAAAAAAAATTAACACGTTTGAAGCATAGGCTGGACCAATAAAACGGCCTTTGAATAAAGTCAGCAGGAGTTGTAGTACAGACAATGCTGGCACAAACATGCGTTTGAAGCTGCCATAGAAGTTTGCTCTGCATGATATGTGACGAATAGATTGTGTTGAATCGTTCATTGCCACCAATCCACATGTAGGAAAATGAATTTTTCTTGCCATGGTGAGTACATAAGTGCCAGAAACATGATATAATGTTATTTGAATGAAAAATTAAACAGCGGTGTAATAATTAGCCATTGGTATGCTGACCCATCCATGACTGAAAACTTGCTCCAGCATAGCAGAAAAGCTACAATGGTATTTTTCATTTTCTTACACTTAAGTTTGTGAGGCATCTAACTTGGTGAAACAACTGTCGAGCTTTGTAGGGCTAGGAATTCGAACAGATCAAACATAGGAGCAGGAATGTAAGTATTAAAACTGTTCACTGTTTAGCATTTAAACGTTTCTGTCTGGCATACAAAACAGCATAAAACTGCAGTAAAGGCGCTAAGTTTGTTCAAAAGACAGGCTCTTTCTCCGAAATGTTTAATTTTATTTTGTCAGATTAGGCGGACACTTGGCACAGTCGCACAGTATGACAAAGATTTGTAAGGTAATCGCTAAACGTGACTTCTTGTAAAGCAAGGAACAGCAATTCAAAGATTAGGTCGGTGCCAATATCCTTATTACATGCAAGAGGGTTGTCATAAATTTCGAGCAACATAACATATATTTCTGCAAATGGCATTAACTGGGCTGCACACACAACTTACTGTTTGTATTTTCCAACGGATAGTGAAAAAATTTTCCTTCAGTTCAGATAACCTCTTTCCAACGATAACACAATGCTTATCCGTGTTATGCATGCATTTGTGCAGTGAACTGCCATCTCTGTCCCTACACCTTCCTACAATGACTATTCTGGAACTACTAGATTGTGAAAAAATTGCCAGGGCATAACAGTATGTGTATTCTTTCAAAATCAGGCTGTGTTCTAAACTGGATGCAAATTGAGAATACCAAGCTTCTTGACGTCATTATAAAAAATCATGAACAATCTCATAAAAAGGGTGGTAGTTTCCTATAAATTGAATAGTTGATACGTTTGCTGTTTCTTTGTATGTGCCAGGTGTGGCCACAGCATCTTCATTTGTTGAAAACCAACAAGACAACTCTTCCTCTTGTGCTTTTGTGGTCCAGGAAAAAAAAAAGGGGGGGGGAGCTAGTGTGGCACACTTTCGATACACAGGCCACCTCAGAATTCCTAGGCTGTCGCTTTGCACTACAGAAGTCGTTTTCACTGCATAATTATACTGCACAGTATTTAACTGACACTTCTTACCGGACTGGTTGAAGAGCACGGCGTGTGAATAAATGTTGGGCACAAGGAGGAGGAACCCGGGCAGTGGCAGAGCGTGCTGCAGAGAAAGAAGTTTTTCAAGAAAATTGAAAACACGGTCGTAAAAGCATGGGACATCAGTCTGTATACTGAGTATTGTGCGTGAGTACTGCACAGTACTCATAAATTGAAATGCAAAATTTAGGGCTAAGTAATGCACATACTTTCATTTCCACCGTCTACAGTTCGTGTCATACTGGCGTAATTTCTACTCGAACACTTACATCAGAGCCAACATTAACCTTTAGTGGCCAAATTTGCAGAAATGTGATGCGGTTATCACAAGCAATTGCTCATAACAGTCATTACACTAAAAAAATGATGTCGTGTTTCAATCCATAAGTACTGTACCTCATTCAAACGGGCAAATTTATGGTATTTTCGGATGGTTTTTGCAATTTTTCTGAACCTGAGAGACAAACTTCAGAGACCCTCTGGGTACAAGCTGGAGAAACTCAGTGCTGACCGAACCGCCAGTTAGCTTCTGCAGCAGTGAGAGGAAATGGCGGGAAAGTTGAGGGGAAAATTGGGTCGTGCAGCTAGTACCGCCGCTGCTGACAAAAACAGTGTTGTCCTTCAAGCAAACATGATCAACATTCATTATAGTAAAATGGCGAGAACCATGGAACTAGGTAAGGTCGTGTAAAAAAACTGACCAGATTCCTCGGCTGCTCCTTCTGTTATATCGTGAGCGCCCCTTTCTGACCATTTGAACGAGATCTGTCTTGGGGTGCCTTAAAGGGACACTAAAGAGAAACAATGAATTGGTTTAGATTGATAAAGTGTGCTCGGAGAACTCTTGTGTAGTTTATTTCACCACCATAGATTTATTATTACAGGAGAAAAGCAAGTTCAAAGTTTCATTTTTAAGTTTCGCGCCGAACTTTTGTAATTCGTGACGTAAAAGATTTCCAAGAGCATTTAACGTATTTTGGCACCACTGGCTTGACGAAACTTCCACAAACTCGTTATGTAAAGTCTCTGGGCCCCTCAGAGGACAATGTACTTCGATTTAACCAATTAGGAACTACGTAGGCCCGAGCAGGCGCCGTCAAAAATATGTGACGTCATGGCAAATGGTCCGGGAATTCCACAGTGGCGTCGCCACCTGTATTTTCTTTTTGCGCGTTTTCTTGCTTATTAAGCGCCTTCTCGCAGCAAGCGTGGTGTTTTTGGTATCGTGGAAGACTACTTTACTAATGCAAGAAAAATTGTTTTGCTCTTTAGTGTCCCTTTAAAGCTCTGGATAATGATCAACCACTTGTTTTTTATTTTAGCATCTATTTTTGCCTTCCAAGTCCCCTGTCAAGGTAACAGTGGCCATTCTGTTACGCCAGAAGTTTAATTTACTTGACGTAACATTTCTCTTTATAGTCCCATCAAGAAAATGGTAGAGGTTGTGTTCCAACTTACTACATAGAAGAGAGATTCACGAGGGTGCTTGCCATGGCGGGCGTAGAGAGTCTCTTGATAAATACCCATGCGAGCTGACAGCAGCAGAGCAAACAAAAGAAGACCTATGCCTGCAAATGGCAATCAGGGTAAGCATTTCATCTTCGTCAAGCAACATGCCATGACAGAAAACCAACACAGACAATACATAGTGTGTTATAAAAAAAATAAAAACAAAAAGAAACACAAGGTAGCAATTGCTGTAATTACATTCACTGTGGAAACACAGCAAAAAGATTACCATTAGCAGTAGTAAAGTCAAATCCCGAGCAAGCCCCCCCCCCCCACAGTGAAAGAAAATCAAACAAGATTTGGAGGGGGGGCCCTTGCTCGGTCACGGACCAAAATTCAAGATGGCGGCGGAAAAGCCTCTAAGAAGAATGCACACCTGTGCTTCTAATGAAATGCTTTATTGAATACACATGCATTTACTGTTTTTACAGAACCAGAGGGAATCCTTGTGTACATTTCATGTGTTGTAACAAGGGGGGAAAGATGCTTCTCAAATGTTCAAACAATTTGTGACAACTCAGAATGCAACCTTGAAGCGCTACAATGTAAAAGTACTAAGAAGTTCTGCACATATCTAATGACTCTCAGAACTTGGGTTCCTAGGAACCGCCGCTGCAGGATTCTGTAATGGAGAACAGACTGGAAAAAAAAAAAAACTGCGGGAGAGGGAGGGGAGGGCTTGCTCGGTCATTGGCGCACATTTCAAACTTCCGGAAAAGGGGAAGGGGGCGCTTGCTCGGGATTTTACGGTAGTTGTTTTCCACTTGGACTGACAGATAGTGCTGCAACACAGTTGCAGATGATGATTAGTGGGGCTTTGTGGCGCAAGGGCCATGGGTGGCCAAAGAGCGCCATGTCTTTTGTGTGGTGTTAGCGATGACCAATGATTACGATGACAGGGTGTATTGTGGCTGTATAGAGGCCTAAAATCACGCGCTGTAAAGAAGCGTAAAAGATGTGTATACAGTATAAAATTATGGCAGTGACAAGTGGTGTGATCTATGGGTGTGGGATGAATGACGAGTGAGCACGATATCTACATGTGAGAGGCGGGAAAGCAGCACGGATGCTTCCTCAAGGCCTTTGACCCCAAAGGCCGGGAGGCAGGTGCTTCGATAGAAACCGCAGCAACAGCCTCAATCATGAGACCGCGCTACGGAGCGCCTGGAAAAATAACGTTGAAATTACGTAGATCTTTCAGAAATTCAAAGAGGGACTGGTATTTAAAAAGGGGTTCTCTGCCAATGAGCATAACAGGATGGAGTGGGAACTGCAGGTATGTAGATGAAAAATGTTTTTTCCTGAGAGCGTCTAGTTCCGTACATTGTAGTAGGGTGTGAAGTACAGTTAAGGGATCGCCACAGTAGTCGCACAAAGGTGGATCGCCTCCGGACAGAAGGTACGAATGTGTACTGTATGTGTGGCCAATCCTAAGTCTGCAGAGTGTAACTTCTGTGTGGCGTGACTTTGATACTGGTGTCCAATTACCTAGTTGCGGCTTGATAACATGCAGTTTATTTTGTGTGTTCCTATCCCATGTGTTCTGCCAAAAGGCCCTGATCTTTCTTTTGAGGAGTGGTTTTAAGTCTAGTGGAGGGATAGCTACAGACGTATTGGGACTGTTTTCGTGGGCGGATGCTGCTAGCTGATCCGCCAACACGTTGCCTTGTATCTCGCGGTGCCCTGGCACCCAGCACACTACAACATGTTGTTTAAGAGAGTAGATCGTGCATAAAATAGAATAGAGTGAGACAAGGACCGGATTTGTGTGTTTTGTCATAGTTTTTAAAGCTTTCACTACGCTTAATGAATCCGTGTATATCACTGCCTTTTGTAGTTTTAATTGCTTTATGTGTTTAACTGCCACAAGTATCGCGTAAGCCTCTGCCGTGAAGATACTGGAATCAGGGTGCAGAATACCGGAATCGGAAAAGGATGGACCAACGGCTGCGTATGACACAGAAGTGTTAGACTTTGAGGCATCTGTAAAGAATTCAGGGTGTGGGTACTTGTATTGTAATTCGAGGAAGTGTGTACGGATATGTGCAAGTGGCGCATGCTTGGTAACTTCGACGAAAGAAACATCGCAATCTATAAGCTGCCACTGCCACGGTGGGAGATAGGCAGCGGGAGCCATTAGACAGTGTTCGAGAAGTGGCACACCAATTTCTTCAGCTAGTCCCCTCACACGAAGTGAGTACGGCTGTCTCATCGAGGGACGGTTGTGAAAAAGTTCAGAAGCAGACAACTCATTGATTGTAGTGTGTGAGGGGTGTTCGTTGTTTGCGTTCACTTTGAGGAAATATACAAAAGATAGGTAAGATCTCTGAAGGTGTAGCGACCATTCGTCCGATTCGACGTAGAGGCTTTCCACGGGACTGGTGCGAAAGGCGCCCGTAGAAAGACGAATGCCCAAATGGTGGACTGGGTCAAGCATCTTCAAGGCACTTGGTGTCGCAGAGTGATAGATTATCGCCCCGTAATCTAGGCGCGTGCGTACAAGGCTTTTATAAAGGTTCATCAGGCACTTCCTGTCACTACCCCACGTGGTGCGTGACAACACTTTTAGAATATTCATGGTTTTAATGCACTTGTTTTTTATGTACTTAATGTGCGGTATGAACGTAAGTTTTGTGTCTAGAATTAGTCCTAGGAACTTGTGCTCTGTTTTTACCAACAGACGCTGACCATGTAGGTCAATGTCTGGATCGGGATGAAAGCCTCTTTTTCTGGAGAATAGGACGCAAGTGCTTTTTTGTGCATTCAGCGTAAACCCATTCTCGTCTGCCCATTTAGAGACCTTGTTCAAGCCCAGCTGGACCTGACGCTCACACATTGAAAGGTTGCACGACTTATAACCGATCTGCACGTCGTCCACATATGTGCAATAAAACATGTTCCGTGGAATGTACAGACGTAGCGAATTCATTTTTATAATAAAAAGTGTGCAACTCAGGACACCACCTTGCGGCACTCCAGTTTCCTGGACAAATATTCTGGACAAGACGTTACCCACTCGAACACGGAATGTGCGATTGGACAAATAGCTTTCGATTATGGTCAGCATCTTTCCTCGGACACCTAAGTATGAGAGGTCTCGCAGTATGCCAAAGCGCCATGTGGTGTCGTAAGCCTTTTCCATATCGAGGAACACCGAAAGAAAGAATTGCTTGTGGACAAAAGCGTCGCGAATTTGTGCCTCGATACGGATAAGGTGGTCAGAGGTAGATCTACCCTCTCGAAAACCGCACTGGTATGGGTCGAGTGATTTGCTTGCTTCGAGGAAATGTATAAGTCGGCGGTTTATCATCTTTTCAAAAAGTTTACACAGGCAGCTTGTTAGTGCAATGGGCCTGTAGCTCGTAACGGAGGATGGGTCCTTGCCCTGTTTTAAAATCGGAATAATAATGGCTTCCTTCCAAGCCGAGGGGATCTCGCCGGAAGACCAAACAGCATTATACAGTGAGAGGAGGGCTTTTTGAGTTTCAGATGGCAGGTGTTTCAACATTTCATATACAACACGGTCGGAGCCTGGGGCGGAATTATTGCAGCAGTTAAGCGATGCTTGTAGCTCAGCAATGCAGAAAGGTTCATTGTATGCTTCGTGTTTTGTGGACTTGCGCTCTAATTTCTGTTTTTCGATTCTTGTTTTGTATCTTTGGAAAGCTTCACTATAGTGCGACGAGCTCGACACCTGTTCGAAGTGTACACCTAGGAAGTTCCCCTGGTCTTCCAAGCTGTCGCCTTGTGTGTTTACTAGAGGAAGTGAATGTGCTTGTCGGCCTGCTACCCTGCTAACCATGTTCCAGACTTTGGCCTCCTTTGTATATGAATTAATGCCCGATAAAAACTTCTGCCAACTTTCCCTTCTGGCCTGTCGGCGCGTTCTCCTACCTTGGGACTTTATGTTCTTGAAACTGTCAAGATTCTCGGCTGTCGGAGAGTCCCTAAGCAACCTCCATGCTTTGTTTTGTTTTTTCCGTGCATTTCGACACTCAGTGTTCCACCACGGGACATGTCGTTTCCCGGGCAGTCCAGTTGTTTGTGGGATGCACTTAGTTGCAGCATCCGTGAGAAAAGCTGTAAAGTACTCTACGGCTGCATCTATGCTTAAACCACACATATCAGTCCAATTTAAGCGAGTAACTTTACGAAACTCTTCCCAATCGGCTTTGTCAATATGCCATTTGGAAACCTGTGGGGGACAATCATACATTAATGGTGAGCTCAGAACTATTGGAAAGTGGTCGCTTCCATAAGGATTATTACCAACTTTCCATTTGAATAGAGGTAGAAGTGATGGAGATGTAATGGTGAGATCTATGGACGAGTAGGTATTGTTGGCGAGGTTATAATATGTTGGCTCTTTCTGATTCAACAGACACGCACCGGACGTGAAGAGGAACTGTTCAATCAGACGACCTCGCGCATCGCAGCGAGAGTCACCCCATAGACTGCTATGTGCATTAAAGTCCCCAAGGACCAGGTAAGGTTCTGGGAGGTCATTTATTAAAGACTGAAATTCTTGTTTTTGTAGGTGGTATTGTGGCGGTATGTATAGAGAGCAAATGGTGATGAGTTTATCTAGAACTGCTCGAACAGCCACTGCTTCCAGGGACGTCTGTAGTGATAGATGTGTACATGCTACTGATTGGTTGACTATAATGGCTACACCGCCGGATGATACCGTGGCATCATCTCGGTCCTTTCGAAAAATTAGGTAGTTTCGTAGAAAGTTTGTGTGTTGTGGTTTTAAATGTGTTTCTTGCACACACAGCACTTTTGGATTGAGTTCGTGAAGGAGTTCTTGAATGTCGTCGAGGTTTCGAAGAAGGCCTCGGATGTTCCACTGTAATATTTGTGTGTGCATATTAATCATACAACGGTGCTGTGTGCACAATAAGGAACTGTGGAGTGTTCAAGTGAAATACTGTTTCAGGAGGCAGGACGGTCGTCCGGCCCCGTAATTGGCTTTTTTGTTTTCTTGGCGCGGTCCAGAGAACTGCGCCGGTGTTTCGGCACCAGTGGTGCCGATACCGTGTCCATTGCCTCTTCGGAGGCACTGGATGCCCGCACGGTCGGGCTAGTGGCTCGAGTTTCGGGCGTCGCCTGGTGAGACGAGGCCTTGAGACCCGACGGCCCTGGAGTCGCCGGTCCCTGTTCGCGAGTTGGCGGTGTAGACTTAACTACTGCTGCCTTGGGGGCAGGTGCCACAGCCGACGAGTCGCTCTGCGCAGACCGAAGGAGTGGCGGCAGCCGATGCGACGCGGCCCCCCGGCGCGCCGCATCAGCGTAAGGTGTGGTGTGAAAAGGTGAGCACCTCTTACGGGCTTCACGGAAAGAAATGTTTTCTTTTACCTTGAGGGTGATTATGTCTTTCTCTCTTTTCCAGTTTGGACAGGATCGCGAGTAGGCTGCATGATCGCCGTCACAATTGACGCAGTGGGGTGTGCTTGTACAGTTTTCAGAGGGATGGCCTTGGCCTCCACATCTTGCGCAAGTTTCTTGACCACGGCAGCTCTGCGAACCATGGCCGAATCGCTGGCATTTGAAGCATCGCCTCGGATTTGGGATGTACGGGCGGACGGCTAGTTTGATGTATCCTGTTTCAATGGTTTGTGGTAGATCGCTGGATTCGAAGGTTAGTATGAGATGCTTCGTCGCTATTTCTTTGTTGTCGCGTCTGATTATGATTCGCTTCACATCGGTGACATTTTGGTCTTTCCACCCTTCTAGAAGTTTTTGTTCCGATAATTCAAGATCTACTTCTGAGACGACTCCGCGTGTGGTATTCATTGATCGGTGAGGTGAAACAGATATTGGGATGTTGCCAAAGGTTGCTAGACCACCAAGTTTGTCGTAGTGGTGCTTTTCAGGGAGCTCAAGCAGAAGGTCACCGCTAGCCATCTTAGTTACCTTGTAGCCTGGCCCAAAGACTTCGGTCAGAGACTTTGCCACAACAAATGGGGAGATCGATCTAGCTTGTTTGTCTGTAGCTTCACTATGGATTACGTGAAATTTCGGATAGGAGGTTCTCGGTCGGTTGAAACTTGTTAGTTCTTCGGTGCGTACCCTCTTCTGAGGGAGACGATCAAGTAGGCGGGGAAATGAGGGTGTTCCCATGATAGTTTTGTTTGTTTCGGCAGCAATGGCGGCCACCCACCATGGAGTCCAACTAGGGGACGCTGAAGCGCTTAGATGTATAAGGCTACAGACGCCAGCCGTACAGTGCCGCTATAACCTAATATAACTACTCAAGCGAGAGTAACTACACAAGGTTAACCCTTGCCGCCAGGAAAAATCGGATGTAAGCAGAAGGGAGGAGTAGACAGGAAAGATTTAAAGTGAGAGAGAAAGACGAAGATGAGGGGAGAGAGAGAGACAGGAAAAGGCGACTGCCGATTTCCCCTGGGTGGGTCAGCCCAGGGGTGCCGTCTACGTGAAGCCGGGGCCAAAGGGGTGTGTTGCCTCTGCCGGGGGGCCTTAAAGGTCCAATCACCCGGCGTCGGCTCAACCCCCAGGATCCCCTTTTCCCCGGACACGGCAAAGCCACGCACGGCGAGGCGTGGGAGGGATCGAAACCCCCCGTTAGCTCGGGTCCGTGGTGTCGCTACACACCAAACGCCTGCTTGCGCAGACGCCCCTGCGGGGAACACAGTTGCAGTGAAGTCAACATCCTTATGAATTGCGTTGCTGCAAATAACATGCGCTTCTGCTTTGTTGTGAACGAAACAGGCAAGTAATGGTTACGTACATGGTTCTAAACAGAACCTACTGCAAAACTCAAGCACAAATCATTCGGAAGTTTAGGTAAAACAGACATATATGCCCGGTGCTCCAATTTACGCAATGCTCCGTAGATACCAGTAGCACATGGGCAGTTCTGCAGGGTCAAGCACAAGTACAAAGAAATTGGCAAGCATGCAGATAAGTAGCACCCCAAATCAAAATGAACTTCTCTTGCATTCTTATGCATCAGTTAATGAAATGAAAGACTGTAAACAGATGACTACGTGTACGTAAAATGCAAGAACAGCGTTGTACAGCAAGATAACTGAGACAATTCTAAAATATGAGAAACCTCCAGTGGTGTACCTAGTACAGGTGCATCCCAGTTACATTATCGGCTTTGCAGCATTTGTGTATACGTGAATATATGTCAAATGCATCGCTTACCAACACACTTGGTGTAAACACTGCCGTCTTCCGTCTTGGCAGTCCCCGCTTCCTTTGCCTGTATAAGACAAGAAGAAAAACATGTCAAGAAACTCTGTACGCTCTAACAGTAGAATTGTGCAACGTTTCATACGCAACGTCGTAACATCCTGTGTAGCATCTGAACGGTACTTCTACATCTAGAATCACTGCACTGGCTAAAGCTTTCTCTGCATGTATGTAATACGCAGAACATCTCAAGATTGCTCTGTCATGCTGATTTCCATTTCTGGTAAAAAGCTACAGCTGTAACCAGCATACAAGTTCAGGTAGTGCTCACCTTGCCACCACCCACTGAAGCTATGGTGCATATCACAATGCCAAGAGTTATCATATACACAGCAAGGTGCTTGAAGAGTGGGTACCTGCAGTCAAAGAAGACATTTTTACTGAATACCAGCATCTCTAATGGCATTTTAGAAACACAATCTTCACATTCCCTTTTTCTTTCTTTAATGAATTTAGGAGGAGCTGCGTGTAGAGTTGCTAAAAAAAAATGAAGGCTCTGGCAACTTCTGGAAGATTTTAAAATTGCGCATCCTCCACGTGTGATGCTATCTTCGTAAGCATGGTAAGTTCATTTTGTAAGCTTTGTAAGTTCGTCTAACCACTCCAGTGGTTGCGGGTCAGAAAGCGCATCACGCTACTCCAGTGCCGTCCCTATGCAGCCACTATGACCTGACGACATCACTGCTTGCACTAAAGAATCGGCATCGTGCCCTACCCCTCACCCTAAGGCATCACGCTTTCAGCAACCAATCACTGTCACGTCCTCTCTTGAGGACTCTCTGATGTCATAGCCACACCCTCCTATCACTCACAAGGAGTGTCATTAGAAATGACACATAGTGAAGAAAGCGCAGGAACAGACAGCCAGTCTGTGTGTCAGCGCTTTTTACATACATCCAGCTGTGCAGGTAATGACAATTTTGATCGCATAAGTTTATGTCGCAGTTATGCTTTCACAATCCCCACAACAAGCTGCACTCATAGTGCATAAAAGTGGGCAGCAGGCATGCGGTATGATTATATGCATAGAAAACATGTAAGTGACAACATTACAAGGCAAAAATAAAAAATGTGATTGAATTGAAATACTGTGTAGCACACAGATGCATTTTGTTCATATATACTTCTTGTTCATAGAATGCGTCTCCACACCCCTTTGCTCATATACAGACATACAAATTGTCTTAAAGGGGTCATGAAGCACCCCTTGGGCTGATTGAAAAAACACATCCTGCGGAAAGCTGACACGGCTATGAACTGCTCTGCCAAATATTACAGTCGTGCGCGCCGCGTAATGGCCACAAGCAGAGCGCGAAGTTGCCGTTTCCCCAGGCACCCTCTTTTCAAACAGAGGCCGGTTCTCACTCTCGTCGGTGGGCGGGGCGTCTGTCCGCTGTACGTAGCAAGAGACATAGCATGCTTATTGGCCGATAGCCGACGTAAATCGAGAGCGGCGTTCGGATCAGATGCGCTTCTTGCCGCGGGGTGCCGCTACTTGCCGGCGCCGCACTCCTCAGTACACGGTAGCCGCACTCGCGCGAGCGAATCACAGCGGGAGAGCGATCGCGTTTCATGACGCGCGCTGGCGTAACTTCTTTCCCCCATGCCATCCCTCCCTGTCTAGCTTCCAGTGCGCTCGCCGGCACGAGAAAAGAGAGAAAGCGCTGGGAGCGTGCGCCAAACCCCCGTAACTCCGCTGATTCTTGACGGATTCGAGAAATTTTTGCGGCAATCGATTCGGGAGGCAGTACACTCCGATACTGAGGCCATTAGATCATTACATGGAAAAGTGGTTCATGACCCCTTTAAGTTATTAGAAGGCTAACTGCAAAAGTAAACAATGCACAGACAGCGCATCTAAACAATATCTGTAGACACATACGACGGATCCTTTTTTGAAGCTTGAAGTTTATTAATTCTAATAAAATTTGAAAGATTTCATTTTTGATTCCATCCTACAGATAATACCCTGCAGGCTAGTATGCATAACATGTACCACATGACTACCTGAAGAATTACTATGAAAAGAATGTAATAAACATGTTTACATACTAACCTCCTTTTCTGTAGAATGATGGCTAGTACCATGTTTGCGATAAGTGATCCCTGCAATTAATAAAAGAAAACTGGTAGACAACTCAATCACTGAATTAAGGTCCAATGAAGACAATGTTGCTGCTATGCCAGCCAGTGCTGGCAGTACATGAGAAAATACAGCAGCTGACTATGGAGTGCCTCTATTCGAGACAAGATTAATTTAATCATAATGTATCATCAGTGTTCAGGACATCGTACCCAATTACAGAAAGTGAGACAATGTCTTCATATCGTCATACATACATCATGATATGATTGATAGGGTATGATGTACATCATACCTTATTGCATCACACATTGTGACTTTTTATGATACGAAGGCATTACGAAGACATATGAAGACTAATTGGGCACGATATATATCACACATTATATTGTACGAAGGAAAGCTATGATTTTTCAAGGGCTCGTTTATCTTTGTTAGACACAATATTAATGAGAACTAACAGACAATAACGCCAAGGAAAATACAGGGGGTGTTATCTGTAGTATTTAGAATGTAAATGTGAAGAAAGTAAAGTGGACGAAAAGATGACTTGCCGCCGGCAGGGACCGAACCTGCGACCTTCGAAGGTCGCAGGTTCGGTCCCTGCCGGCGGCAAGTCATCTTTTCGTCCACTTTACTTTCTTCACATTTACATTCTAAATACTACAGATAACACCCCCTGTACTTTCCTTGGCGTTATTGTCTGTTAGTTCTCATTAATATTATATTGTACGAAAACAATGTCTTCTCTTTCCCAGTAAGACACTGTCTTTAAGGAACGAAAAGGCATTCCAGAAACAATGACAAAACAATTATTAAGTTCTGCAAATGCAAAAGTGAATAGCCATATTCTAAACTATTTCGCTATTTTGAAACATTTCAGGATTTTAGTAAACTGCATGATCGGGCAGCAGTGCAGCTGCAAGTGCTCCAGGCTTGTGTGACAAGCGGTGATGTTTGACACAGACATTCTGACAACAGGAAGATGTAACGCTGCCAGTGAAAGCCAGAATTTCAGTTCGTGATTAAGGTGAAGAGACAGTTAATGGCTACAGCATAAACTGCTGTGCCAGTAAAATCTGCATAAACTTAAACTGCAAAGGTTTTTTTCCGGGAAATTCAAAAGGGTTTCCTCTGTAGCTTTGTGCTACGAAAATCTGGATGACAACGTTCCCCTTTCATGAACTCTTCTTCCGTCTTGCGGGCTTCCACAGAACAGAACTGATTTGCCAAAAATGCACTCATCAGAAGGATGAAACAGCAACAGGGAATGTGATGTTGCTCCTTCATTATCCTCATCATTTCCACTTGGTGTGGCATTTGTTAGATGGATGCTGACTAATTTCAATACTACATTCTATGCTGAAGAACAAACCTGTCATCCCTGCAAAGCTGCATGCACTGATAATGCCAACTTCGGGACGTTGATTCAAGATGGGAGTCATTATAGGCCTAGTGCGCTGCAGCTTTGAACCGAACAGGCAGCGCCACCTGACGCCCGCGGCTGAAAAGTTGGGATTGTCGTTTGTTGCTCCCGGGCGCACAGTCACGGTAGAAACGCAGGGCTCCTCGCCGAAAGGACGTAAAAACGTCGCAGTAGTCCGGTACTTTTTCGTACTTCTGCGTGCATGGCTGGCACAAGAGCTGTAAGAACACCGTTCGGAAGCAACTAGCTTTAAAATTCTGCGGGTTACCTCAGAAGTCGGATGAAAATGAAAGACAACTCTACCGCAGCTGTGCGGGGCTGCGTAAGAAACGCCTCGAATTCCGTACATAAGTGTCCCCACTTTCGTGCGTTTTTTTTTCGCCTTTTATTATTTACTTTAAATGTATACACAAGTTTACAAGGTCACAAAGAAATAGGAAGATAGCAGGCTGACAACGGCCACCTAGAGGGGCAATGGGCCTGTCTGCGTCTCCTGCTCTCACGCGTGATTTCTTGCCAGCCAGAGCGGCGAGCAGGGGTAGCCAGTGCGGAATCAGACACAAATTTGCCGCGTCCTCTTCGCTGAGAACGAAAACAGTTCGGTATGGCTCAGCACACGTAGAGCACTGAAAAATCAAAAGCTCACCTACACTCGTTTGGCATAGTCCTCGGTTTTCGATTGCACTCTGCATTTCCCAATAATGTCGGAAGATTCCATCGCGCACATCAATTCTTCTTTCAGACCACACACTGACCACTCGCGTGCAACTTCGTACCAAGCGACCAAGAACTCCTTTTGAAACACACGTTATTGCAATTTCAATCCTACGGAAACCGCAGAACAACAGACGATCGTCGCGTCTTGTCCTCACGTTCACGCGCGGGCTGGCGGCCGTGGCTGGCGATGCGCTTTCCTAGCAGACGACAACCAGACGAACTGATGGGCGCTTGCTTGCAGTCTCACTGTCTGTGAAGTGTGTGCGCTCGCTCGCCTCTGTGTGTGCGTGCGTTGTGAGTGTGTTTGTGTGTGTGTGTGGGTGGGGGGGTGGGGGTGGTCTACTGTTCGCCGCGTGGTGTCCAAGAGACGGAAAAGAGCTTGTTTCCGGCGCAAACAGCTGTCTTTTGTCGGCTTTTTCTTCTTTTTTTTTTGTTGGTAGGGCTCGCAGTTCGGTTTTCAGTGAAAAGAATGACTGAGAGGGGCCTGTCTTCCTCGAATGGCTTGAGGCGAATAGGGGACGAAGTTTTTTTGAATGCTTACGTTAACAAGAGTCGCTGCATGCTGGTTTTTCGGCAGCTTTAAACGGCTGTAGTTTGAGAGGTTTTTCAGACACGAAGAAAAACATAAATAAAGATAAGTTAGCACAGCGTATTTACACACGCAGACAGAAAAAAAAAAAGGACTACGGCGGCCGTTCTTGGAGAACAGCGGCCGCCGCAACCGTAGCCGCCGCCTTGAAACATGCAGTCGGGCCCGTAGGCGACAATCCTAACAGTGCGCCGCTAGCCCGATAGAGGGCGAGAGCAGTAGCGCCACCATACCAGCTCACGAGGTCTATAGAACCTCACTGGAATCCTTACATGATAAAAGGTTGGATTTATTTTTACAGATTTATCTGCTATATCTCAAGGCAGTCATTTTAAAAAATAATAATAACAGTAACAATTAGTAAAAGCTAAGCGCAAAGTTGTACGTTCGACTCGTAAAGACTCACAGATTTGAAGATCATGTGCAGGGGCATTGAGATGTCATATGAAAGGGCATGATTGTTAGAAACGCTGACCAAGAAACACATGACGACCAACGTGACGTAATGTCTGCAAGAGAAACGAAGAAAACACATTCCGTTTGAGATATCTGCTGCAAAAGAAGTATCGACACACACCACCATCTTGCATTATGATTACCGTCACTATGCATCGCCATCTGCATTTGTGTGGCAAGGTACGTATATCTAGGTGAGAGCACATGTGGCTGATTAAGC
This sequence comes from Rhipicephalus sanguineus, assembly GCF_013339695.2. NCBI lineage: Eukaryota > Metazoa > Arthropoda > Arachnida > Ixodida > Ixodidae > Rhipicephalus > Rhipicephalus sanguineus. Next base: position 125,449,300 of record NC_051181.1, read on the forward strand.
AGGTAATGGTAAAAGCAGAGAGTTGTTAGTTATAACAGAACACTGTTTATTGTGAACTTATTTGGCAGTGGTGGTGGTTTGCATGGCAGATAGCCAAAACAAGCTATACCAAGCCAAGTTCTTTCCGGTGTTTCAAGTTTTGTTTTGTGGTGTGTTAGGTTACTGCGCTCGTTCAAAGCAAAAAAAACATGTCTGCAAAACTGTCGTACTACACTCCCGCTTTGCAAGTCTTCTACAACAGCCAGTAGCGAGAAGTACAAAAGCATTCTCACTAAAAGCCCTCGTTAATTGGTGCTCAAAATTTCCCAACAAAATTTTCTGCCATCAGCATTATGCACACCTTGTGTGGTCAAAATAGGAAAAAAAAAAGAGATGAAAAAAGACTGATCACAAACTAACTTGAGTGGAATGACGGGGCGCCTCTTGCCAAATTTTGTCGTAAATACGAATCCTTCTATGGCGATGAAGAGAAATTGTGAAAATGTGATCAAATTGGTGCATCCTGGATGCTCTCTGCAAAAGAAGAAGCAAGCATGACATGAAGCAAGCTCTGAAGTGGCAGCCTCTGCTTCAGAGGAAACACCCATTTTCTTGTTTTTACGTGTTAAGGTCAAATGAAAGTAAACAGACCTAAGGAAGGGGAATTTTAAGGGCTCATTTTTCTTTGTTTGACACTACCATAATGAAAGCCAACAGACAATCAGGCCAAAGAAGGTATAGGGAACGTCATTTGTAGTCTTTAAACTGTATTGTAGTAATCATGACATAAATGTGAAGAAACTAAAGTGGACGGAAAGACAACTTGCCGCCGGCAGGGACCAGACCTGCAACCTTCAGATAACGCATCCGATGCTCTACAGAATTGAGCTACAGTGGCAGTCGTCTTCCTGTACACTTTATCAAGTATTTCTTTGCATGGAAACCTGGGAGTGTTAGTCAGCGCCGCTCGTTGTCATGACGGCGAGCATGGAACACTCTTTTTTTGCCAGCTGGCATCACATAGTATGATATTTTTAGCAGCTGGCAGCTGACCAACAAGCCCTCACATACTACCTGAAGGCATCAAGCCTGCTGGTTTCCATTTAAATAGACAGACCAAGACACAGTCTGTTTTGCAATAACAAGGTGCTCGCTGTCACCTGTTGCATACTTATAATAGCCTTTCAAGTGAAGTCGCACATACTGGTAGCAATAGAGAAAAAAGGACAAACTAAACTGAACTCTGAGAAGATTTCCTAACGGACTTCTCCGTGTAGCTCAGATCTTGGAGGACAGAAGTCCTTGTAATTCAAGGGATAGTAAATCGAACGTTTATTAAGCTTATTGGCAGACGGGTGTAGTGCCGTTTGCTTACTCTAGAAGTGCTGGTTCCTCACTCGTATTAATTTGCTCAGGCACTCTCTCAATCACAGACACATCTCTCTTTGTCATACATACATGAGCGCGCACACACACAAACACACACGCCTGTGCCCTGTGTAGTTCACTGGCTCGCCTACATCAAAAGGTGGCGAATGTATGACCAGCATACAACATAAACACTTGTCTCCTTTGCCAAAACACCGCTTGGGAAACGTTTCTAGAGAAAGTGGAAGACCAGCGAAGATCAGCGCTGCAACAATGCAGCCAATCGAAGTTGAAAAACATGATTAATACAACAGAAATAAACAAAGGCGACACACTCACTTGACCAACAGTTCGAGGAAGAAGACGTTTGTGCAACATCCCAAGAAAACGAAAACTGTCGCCACTATAACGTGAATCGCCATGGCAACTGTAAAAGAAACAAAAAGAGGTGTAACAAGAGGCTTTTAGAGCGTTTAGGCGGCAAATCGTCAGTTTCCATTTAGTGATCACTAGGAGCGTGCACGGGTCAGGAAAACCGGACAAACGTGCCGTAACCTTTCCGCTTTTCCTCAATTAAACTTCTCACTCTCTCTCGAAGGCAAATTTTGTGGCACGTGGAGGGACGAGGATTGCGTGGCAACTACGCGTAGAAAGAGAACACTGTCTTAGTTTTTTTATTGGAAGAAAAGTACAATACATTCAGCTGGACACACAACTTAGCCACGTCAACCTTTGCATAGATTAGCGAGCGCGTGAATAAAGAGCCACAACTACGCAAGAAAAATATAATATGGTTCACTTAAAAACTACAGGAAGGGAAAGTAACATTGTAGTAAACTACTGCAAAGATCACATACCGTTAGAGTAGACGACAACAGTTATTAACCGTAAACTGCGGATGTGTGGATCCCTCCGAAACTTGCAGACATCACTTCCCGCGCGAGCTCAATGCACTCATTAAACTGTCCGATCTAGCACCACATGCTTCATTGTTCGTTATGTATACGTGTCATCATCACCGCATCTGTGTAGGCTGAGGGCTCTCCACGAACTGCAGACACTTAATAGCACCTTAAATGAATGGGAACCAGCGAGCCAGCAACCCACGCCACACAAAAATAAACAAAAAAAAATTGTGCACAGCGTTGCTGGACACCTCCCTTCACGCGACCAACTTTGACGTAGCCAGTGCTATGCTAACGCCGCGGCTTACAATGGAGATCTTGCCCAGGTACTGTACTCTAAAATATTCCATTTTTTTTTTACGCTTTATATACCTCAAACAGGCAGGTTAGGGATGGAACCTCGCAAGCAAGTACTGATAACAGCCTGTTTTCCTCGCAACGGTTTGCAAACCTTGTTTCGCTTTAGAACGTTGTAAGCAAAATTGGCCCGTTCGTCTGTTCTGCATGCCCTAATAGTTCCCTCAATTTTTTGCATGCAGCGCGTGGCACGCTATGACGGTCAGCATTCGCAGAGGCTACATGACACTATCCTTTGCACCGGCCCTGCACAGCCAAAGCCACCTAGAAAAAATATCTCGAACGCGTGGACATAACTAACTTCTTTTTTTTTTTTTTTTTTTTCGAGGAGAGTGCTTCAAGAAATGTGTCAGAAAATTCTCAAAAATAACCAAATGTGATACACACTCGCTGCCTTCATAACAACTTTTTCTGCATCGGCAGATATTAGAGACATGAATTACGTAAATAGTTGTAGAAATTAGAAAAACTGTTGAATTGCGAGAGACAGGCGGTCGGGGCAAATTGGAAAATTGGAGGCCTTTTTGCGAAGAGCCTAGGTACTGCCGCTTTAAAATTTCAAAAAAAAGAAAGAAAAAAAAACGACCTCTGGTATTTTTTGCAAAGTGATGGAATCGGACCGACAATTTCCGGCGAAACCAAAACGAACGTGGAAGAACGCAACTGCCGTGCATTTACATATCTGCACACCCACACACGTGTGTGTGTCTGTGAAACCAACATACGCGCACGCGCGACTGTCAGCCACCTTCTCACACCAAAAGAAACTAAATGAAAGAGAAACAAAACAGATATACAACCAATATACTTGTCCCACGGCTGCGCCGTTTAATTCCAACACGGAAATATGAATGCACACCAATGTGCCAATTCGCACATTCTGGCAGGAGCGGGCTTTCCCTCAACAGGAACGTTATTGCAGAGAAGCCACATTTAAAGGCGTTTTGTACGGTCGTGCAGACGCACTCAAAGGCCTTGTCGACTTTCGCAAAGCGATTCACGGTAACATTCGGTGATCTAGGGTGACATTCGGGGTCGCGGGAGTGATACACTTGGCTCTCTTCGCGTGAGAGGATGAGTGAGGTGTGTTAGGCTGGTGGGGGTAATTGGCATATTTACTGAGTGTTACATAGGTGTTCTCTGGCGTTACCAGTGCTGCTTATTTAATTGATACTCAGTGAAGCAAGGGGGTGCCCGAGTCGCGCAAATGCCAATGGACGGTGTAGTCGCGTGTCGGCAAAGCAGCATCTACGTCTTGCTGCAAGTCATCATGAACAGACCACAAAGAAAACCAACATTGACCCCGCGTACACGGCTCTTACATGACCACTGACGCACATGCCATCAACGTCTCAACCTTTATTCAGAGCGAATATGACGGGCTTGTTTTCATTTGCCTATTCTAATATGTCGTCTCTGCGATCCTCCGCCTATTCCAGTAGAGCTCCGTAGGAGTCTCATAGCTGCCGCTACGTGTGTCAAGTTCATATCTTCGCGTTGCTGAGTGATGGCTCCGCATGTGATGCTTACAAGGCAGAGTGAATTAAACTGAGTTTGTATGTGTCACATGCGGAGCCATATCAGTCTGCAACGCGTAGCTGTTAATATGACACTCGCACCTGGCTGTACGAGTCTCATTTTCTAATATATTGCCACGCGCCCTTCTTTATTTTGATGCGATATGACTCCACCCACGACCTGACTCCACCGTTCGGCGCAGGTCGCGCCGCTATGTTCGGGATGCTTCGCGATTGTTCTGTTTATTCGGGAGCTTTCGCGAGCACCAGCGATTGCGCCGGAAGGTTTGCTCACTAATGTATAAAAGACGACGCGTTCCGTCGATTATCTGATTATTCGACGACTGTGTGCGCCGATATCGTTGCACTTTGAGCGTCATTCTTTTTCACGACGCAATTTCGCCCAATAAAGAGTTTCATCTTAACCGGCTGCGGTCGCTTTTTTCACCGTCACAACCACGTGACAATATAGTGGAGCGAAGCAGCGCGCTTGCAAAATCCACCGAACTTTCGCCATCATTGTTGCACACGTAAAAATCAACAAGAGCCGGAGATAAATAACGGGAAAGTAACAATTTATCCAATATATGAATAAGCGCGTTACAAAATACATAGTTATCGTGAAGTTCGTGCATTCTACTAACGGGACTGCTTCCGTCGATTATATCTCGTCGAGTGGTTTTGCGCTGTCGGGAAGCAAGTTCGGAATACCGTTTTGTATGGGAAAAGCCTTGCCAAGTTCGTCGGACACAAGCACGTTTCTCGCGCTGTCGTATCGAAGAGGCTTTTTAGTCACCGGACACACGATGAACTTGAGGTTTTCTTCGTCGAAAGTGACCGGCACGTCTTGCGTGGCATCGAAAGGCTGGGAGGCGTCCGGCCCGTAAGTGCAAAATCCGAGGCGTTGCGTGCCGTCGTTGTGGATCAAGGGCAGGCAGCGTTTGTGAAGAAAAGCGGTCGCTGTTCGCTTTAGCATGGTCGCCAGGGTGAAACAGCACTGGAACAGACCGAAGGGCACTCAACAAATGCAACCACAAACAAACTTTCGAATATCGCCGGATTTGCCGTTGGCTTGACTTGGATTAACGCGTTCAAAACTTCTGAAGTGGCTAGATGTTTTGGTGTTGTTTAAAGGTAAAGCTTATCTACGCAACAATGTTGTGGTTAAGATAAGTTTTGGCAATAAAAGTTTGTTGCGTAGTTAGAGATAAGCATATCTCGGCGATGGTTTTCTCGCTTTGGTAGTTGTCAATCTCAAAGGCTATGCTTTTGTGCTTTACTAAACGTCATAGACGCCATTATTATTTAAGAAACAAATTCTGTGAAAAAGAATCAGTAACGAAACCGAAACGCAATGAAGTTCAGCCGGCGTTTGGTAGATGGCAGCGCGTGCGCTAGACAGGTTTTTGAAGTCGTTCACGTGACGCGACGACCTCCTCCCTCGCGTCGTGGTGGCGAGAGAGAAGCGGGCCGCACAAAGTTCTGACTCAGCTGAGGTTCCCAATGGATACGTCCTGCAGCGTCGGGCGTCAGTGCATGTGTCTGCACTGGTAGTGGTCGTTTTGAACGTGTGCTTCGGGGGTTGACCATCGCACTTTGCCACTGGATTACCGCATCGAGCGTCGTCACTTCGGTGCCCGCTGTCCTCATCTGCAGCTATACTTTTGTGTTGTGCCGAATTCGTTTTTGTGGAGCTACGGCGGCGTGCTCGCGTGTTGTGTGTTGCTCGTCGCCGCGGAGGGGGGGTGTGCGCGCACCACTTCCTTGCCTCCGGGCCAAGGTTGGTTTGTTCCGTGCGCGGCTGCCCGGCTCCTCGACTTCATTGACATGACCAAGATATGCGGTGAGTTGCACGGTGTTTACTTTTGCAACGGAAGTTTGTTGTCCGCATGCGGGACGATTTTCTCCGGACGGCGCCGGCGGACTTCGTTCGAGGGTCCACCAAGCCAATGATTCGAGCGCAGTGCGGCTGTCGCACGGAGCACTTTGGATGGCTATCGAACCCGACCGGGATCAAGTTTCTTAATCGCGATTCGTTTATTTGCGCGAGATGCGGAAGGGAGCCCATCGCAGTAGAGAAATCCGATCATGATCGGGACTGGACCGCGATCTAAAGTGTGACAACCGTATGCATAGAAAGGACATCTCGGCTAAGAAGTGTCTCTGTCAGCCTCGAAACCATCATTTCTTTTAGTTTGGTTACCAATACAAGTAAAGTCCGCGCAGTCTAGTCACCAGTTGTGGAGAGCCGCGCATAGGCGCTGAGACGTTATTCGCCACGACACGATGCGATGATCTTCGCGTAGGTTATGAAATGCATTACGGTATGATGTTGGCCCAAAATCAGTGAGATATCCCACCTGATCACGAATGCCACCTGCTGCGATTTTTCGCGTAACTGTGTACCTCAAGCGTTTTAATGATGAAAGTTCGCTTTCGAAACTGAGAGAATTGACCCTAGGACAAGGTGTTATAGACGAAATAGTGTTTGCGCTATTTCATGCCGTATATTCGATTTCCTGAGATAGTTGAAGGTTTATTTCATCAACCCAACTCCGTTATCCTACGTTTTGGTTATATGTCGCTTGGTGCGAAGTTAATACCGGTGTTCGATGTTCAGAAGTATATTGTAAAAGTGTAGGCAATGAACTTTAAGCACCATTTCCCCAGATTTGCTTGATGCAAACTTTAGGTCTGATAAACAGCCAACCCTACCGGGAATTACACTTATGTAAGGTGAAAGGGTGTCTGTTGCTTTTAACTGTAAAAGTACGATAAAGTTTAAAGATTACGAGAACTCAGCCCAGCGGCCGGCCCGGCATGCACTCTACATCATGTGTAATATCTGAAGCGACAGATCGTGACGGATAAGAAAAAAATAGACATCGAAAAAGGTTATTGTCGGTTGCCGAACCGCGAAGGTATGCACCTTTATAAATAAAGGTAGCTGCGTTTAGAGAGCGCGATGAAACTGGAAGATAAAGAGAGGTCGGTCAAGCAGCCCGCTTGGCCGACCATCTGTTTAGGGCGACATCATCTATTTCGTAGTATAGCGGCTGATATGACCAATTAATTGCTCAAGATAACCGCATCATGTCGCTGCAAATCTGGCTGCTAAAGGTAATGTTGACCCTGATGTATGTGTTCGAATCAAAACTGCGCCGATATGATACGAACTGTCGACGCTGGAAATTTCGAGAGTACGCGCGTTATACTTTGCCCTAAAGTTTCGCGTTTCAATCCGTGAGTACTTTACTCGTGGTGTGACTTTACTCGTACGTGAAGCCATTGTGGCTGACGACAAAAAGAAGAGATCGGTAAAAAAGACAAACAAGCAAGCGAATCACACTAGCTCACATACTCAAATTAATTTGCAAAGTCTTCATTGAGACCTGTATCCTGTATACCTCCTGGTCACGATGTCGTACGGCTTGCCCGGTGCCTACCGTGCACCTGCCGATTCTGTAGCAGGTGCGAGGAATCCTATTGGCCCCGAGCTTGCTATATAAAACTGCACAACAAGCCGCAAGTTATTGCGGTCACGAATTGAGGCGGGCTCGTTTTGAAATAGAAAGTGGCCGGCTGCCCCCCGCTAGTCATCCAATGGGGGGCGCCAATTCTGCTACGTACCTCTGCTCATTCGGACCTTTCACGTCATTTTTCAATGCGCAAGGTTATGACCACGCATGTTTTTGTGACGACAATGGCGACCAGGGCCCCTGATGTTGCATTCAAAGAACTGTTTACTTCCCACCGGGAACCTATGGCAGGCGGTTGTGAGGCGGACGTCATCGCTTCATTTTCATTTTGGCATCCATTGCGGGGCTCGTTTTCTTTCGGACTCGACCCAACGAACGGGCGTGGGGGAAGCGCTGAGGTGAAACTACCCCCCCCCCCCCCCCCCCCCCCCCAAACTCACCCAATGGAGAACCGTGCGCACGCCTATGCGTGTGTGTTTGTATGTGTGTTTCTTCATTTTCTACCTTCAGCGATATAGCGACGTCATGAGGTCCTTGATCACAATCTCTGATGCTTTCTCTTCGTAGCATCTTACAAAAAAAAATAAAAAATTACCCCCTCCGAGTTTACGAGTTGGAAAGCGAATATCTCTTTCGTTCGCTGATTTTCTGGCGTATCCTGCTCTTGAATACGGAAACTGTATGCATGTGGTACAATAAAATTTGTTGCGGGGCTAGTTGGTGCATAGTTAAGTATAAGACGGTGGCGCAAAAAGGGACAAGGACGAAACAGGAAGAAGAGACGTATACAAGCGCACGTATACAAATGCATGTGGTAGTAGCACTACCGTCGAAAAAGATACCGAGCCGTTCAACGCTCGCCGTTCGCATGTTGTGGACCGGACGGCGAGGTCCAGGCGAGCGATTATGGCACGTACGTCGTGCGGTGCGTTGGCGGCAGGAGGGTTGGCCCCGGGGAGGCAAGCAGGCAAACGACCATTGCGTGAAAGAAAGCCTCTCCCGCCGCTTCCAACACCAGCCCCCCGCATTGAAGTTTGGCTACAACGAAAAAAAGTCATGAAGGATGGAGAGAAGGGAAGGAAGAGAAGAACGCTTCTCTTCTTCTTCTTCTTCTTCTTCTTCAAGGCATATCTTTGTTACTGCTAGCACGACCGTTGGAGGCGCGTACCGCGCCTTCTAGACTGCGCACCTTCTTTCTTTTTTGACGAAGATAGCGACGGGGAGTGGCTTTTGGAGGAGGAAGTAGAAGAAGTAACAAAGAAATAAGCGTTCAGAACTAACAGAGGAAATGAAAAACTCAGTGAGAATTTTTAAACGTACGCCGTTTCCCCCCCCTCTCTCTCTCTCTCTCTCTGACGACGAGCAATTAAGAATCCGCGTCAGGTGCCTTGCACGCCGTGTGTTCGCAGCGCAGTGGAGGAGAAGAGGAAGAGCGAAGGTGTGTGTGTGTTTGGTTGTTGGGAGCCTTCCTCGAGAAGTGCCGCGACGACTTCTTTCTCGCCACCACCACAGCCGCGCGCCGCCGATACGGGGAAGAACTTTTTGGCGCCTCCAAGGTCGACCCGCATGAACGAGAAGACGGGACAGGTTGAGAGCGGCGGCGGCATCGATGAGCTGGGAGACAAACGTGGAGAACAAAAAAAAAAAAAAAAAAGTACTCTCGACGAGTTGCGCATCCGACAGTCTTGGCCCTCGACTTGGTCTCACCCCGCGGCGTTTTAGCGTGGCTTCTTGTTGTCCGGGCCACAGGAAGTCAGGGAGAGGGTCTGCGGCCTTGCCTACTTCCTATCGCTTTTAAGTGCGTTGCCTCGTTGGGTGGCGCTGTGTTTCGGTTCTGCGGTCATAGGAGACGTTTAAGGCACGCACCCCTAAACAACCTTTGCAAATACCAGGAATGAGCGGGTTATTCTCCAGTAACGCATTATGGCGGGCTTGTTGGTTCATAGTTTTTTACGTTATTGAAATTTTTCTTTATGGCTCTTCTGAGAAAGAAACCATCTCGCGCGTTGCCACAGGAGCTCAGCGGCGCTTGCAGATAACCTTCTGTATTCGGCCAAATGGTCAGCCACCACAACCACGTCATGGTCGCATTGGAGTGTCACTTTTAGCCAGTCGGAGTGAAGTCTTACGTTTCTCGAGCACTCGGACTTCAATTCCTTGGCAGTCTGCGCTCGTGGGGTTCTGTATGTTTCTTACTTGTGTCCTCATATTTTTCGCGCTGTTTAACAACGCGCTATTCTCACCCGGCGTTTCCCGTCTTTCCGGCACACTTCGTGTCGCCAGCAGTCTGTTCACGTGACGTCGCGAGGAAATAAGCTCTCGATTGGCTCATATACGAGGGATATCAGTCGTGAATTGTCTCCCTTACCCTGCTTTGTCATGCAGTCGCAAGCCCGTTCTGTTTTGTCTCGCATGACTCTCGCGCGCGATCAAGTGATCTCACTTCGGTTTGTGCATTGTGTGCAGCCGAAAAGCGCGAAATTCTGATGGGCTTCTACGTGGGAGCGGCCCGCTTCGGGCTAGGAAACCGGCGCAATATAATGGACCTCCATAAAGTCTTTCCATCCATCCATCCATACTTAGTGTCGACATCTTCCACGTATTTTATCAAATAAATAAGTTGCGAGGAGTAGATAATGCCTGTAGGAAGAGTAGTACGTGAAGACGATAAAGAAACAACTCTCTCGTCTTTGAACTCGCAACAGTTTAGGGCCCCTTTAACATTTGACAACTTCTTCCTCAACCAGCTGGTTAATACCTAATGAAATTGTTGTAGCGCTTAAGTAAAAATACAACCACAAATCAGGCACTCGGTACAAAACAGGACGGTGCGCTATTCACTAAATAGAGATGTTTCGGGCTGTTGGAAGTTCGTACCGCAGATAAAACAGGTCGTTTGTCCACCTCGCGGCGAACATCCTATAACACGCTAAAACACGGATGTAGTTTCAGTCGTTTATAACATTTATTTGCTGGTGTAACGTAAGCAGGCTGGTGAACGCCTACGGGGCCACACGACACGGCCGCATTGAGAAGGGGCCAACGGCGAGCGTAGTGCGAAACCGACAGAAATGCGTTCGCCGAGCCTATACCGACATCTTCCTGGTTGTTTTAGGATCGGAAGGTAATAAACCTCGTTTGCTTTGACTGTCTTAGAGCAATAGCCGCGAATGGAGTCGTACAGATAACATCAGTTGCACTTGTCCACGCACATGCGGCTTGGACTACCGTTGCGTTATGCACACAACGCCCAACGTGGTGCTGGCTCTAGATTGAGGCGGCTCTAGAATAGGCGGCTCTAGATTGAGCAATATAGGACTGGCTTGCCCTCGAGGTGTTGTCGGCTTTTCTGTCGGATACTTCCCATTCTTTCCGTGTTACGTTTGTTATCGGTTAATGAATTTCATTTCCGTGGTGTTACGTGCCAAAACCGCGGTATTATTATGAGGTACGCCGTAGCTGGGGCTTCCGGGTTAATTTTCACCACCAGGAGTTCTCTAATGTGCACCTGTAAGTTTTAGCAAACAAGTGGTTCTCGCATTACGCCCTCATCGGAATGCGGTCGCCGTGGCTGGGAATCGAGCCCGCGTCCTCGAGAATATATTACTGATAGCTGTCACTGTTGTTGCTCTCTGAGGCGTGACACGGGGTGTCACAAACCACATGTAGCTAACAGATACAGAGAACTTTACTGAAAAACGTCCCGAGAGACGATGCCCTAGGGCATGCAGCGTCGCGGGCCGCTCTGACGTGGGGACGGTATAGGCCGAGCCTGACCGCCGTATCGTGGGCTCTCTGACAATTCTGAACGAAGAAAAACGTCAGAGGAATTAACCGTGCGTTTAAATGAAGCTTATACGAGCGATGAGGCTGGTTGAAATGAAAGTGGACTAACATACAACTTGCCGTTGGCGGCAGTCGAACCTACACCTTTCGCATTACTCGTGCGAGGTTCTCTAACAGCTGAGCGATACGAGCAGGGCTCCGTCAACTTTCTCAGGTGTGGCGTGTATCTATATCCCAAAGAGCGCAATGGAGGAACTTTCCGTCACCGTGACATGCGGCAGAGTCACGTGACCTGAGCGTAAACGTCACGTGTGACGTCATTGGTAGAGCGGCACGTCGCTGTCTATTCCTGGCGAAGTTGCACGGCGTTGGTTCATGGTCCCCCCGTGGCACTGGCCAGCCACTGACGGAGGCAAAACGGCCATACTTACGCAACGCCGAGCAGAACCTTCCCTTTCATTCATATCATATTCATTCAAATGGTATGACTTCTTACGTGGCGTTTTTCTGCTCAGGTCACGTGATCCTCCCGCGTGTGCCGGCGACCGAATTTTTCACGAAAGCTCCGCTATTGCGCTCCTTAAGATAATCCTCCCCGAAATTTTTCAATTTTGCATGGGTATACGGTGAGCATTATTCATACGCTTCATCTTCTCACCTGTAAATACTCATCATTAGAGACCGGATTTTAGGCAAATGCCTATTTTGTTCCTTGCACTCCTATCGCGCCATCTTGATATATGAGCATGAATTGGAGGTTAAGAAGGGCTTTTATAGTGTTTTTATAGTGCCTACAAATGCCTATTTTTGGCGGTCGTGCCTAAATGCTTACAAATGCCTATAAATGCTTATTTGCAAAATTTGCGCTATATGCACCCTATTTAGCCTCAAGTTTCACTCCCGGATGCAGTTTCAGACTGTTATTCACGTTACCGCGCAACATTGACTGTTGGCAACTATGGGGTTCAACCTAGTCCTCTAGTTCAACCAACTCCCGGAAATAACCGCTAGCAGCAGTGAAGTGGGACACGCCGGCCAGAATTCGCCGCCACGCTGACATGGTGCGAGCAGTTGGCGAATGCGAAACCGCGGAGAGCCATCAGCGGATAGGAGAGATAAGAGCAAAAAAGAAAGAAAAATATGATGGGCACATAGCTTTTGTTTTGATGTAATTTGCTTTTTAAGATGTTCACTGCGGTAGCATAGCCAGAAATTTTTTTCGAGGGGTTCAACCATACTTTGTGTATGTACGTGCATGCGCTTGTATGTGTGCGTGTATGTGTACACATGCAGAACTGAAATGTTTTGGGGAGAGAGGGTCAAACACCCGACCTACCCCCCTTCCCTCCCCCCCCCCCCCCCCCCCCCCCCCCCCACACACACACACACACTCCGCCTGCTACGCCAGTGGTTCACTGCCAGGGGAGAAATTGGCTCTACGCAATTCGACCCGCCTGGTCTTTTAGCGATCTGGCTTTCTGGCCCTGCTCTGCCCTTCTCAGTCATGCCGAAAAGACACCCAGGAGTGTGTTGATCCGACAGTGAACACGTGACTAACCGTGCAGAAAATGGGAGAGACCATGTTCTGTGAACCGTACGAGACAAAGCACAATTGCGCGGCTATGTTCAACTGTTGGCGCCTTTGTGCCATCTTAAGCGATAACATTTTTGTTTTCCTATAGCAAATAGAGGTTGCGCATGTCTTCGTTTGAAATTATTTGCATTTATGTGAAAATTTATTGTGCCTATATTTACGGTATTGGAGGCCTAAAATGTTGTTTTCCCTGCCTATTTTTGGCGCCTAAAACGAGCTTTTTTAATGCCTGAAAATCCGGCCTCTACTCATCATATCAGCTTGGGCTTGAGCAGTGGGGCTCAGGCTCGGGAGACAATAAAGAAGAGTCTTGCGGCCTGAACGTTGTCTCACAAGTGGTGGAAGTGCCCCCCACCCACTTCCCCCTGAGAAAAAGTTTCTGGTTACGTCACTGCTCATGTGTGTGCGCGTGCGTGCGTGCGTGCGCGCGCGCGCGCGCGCGCGCGTGTGTGTGTGTGTGTGTGTGTGTGTGTGTGTGTGTGTGTGTGTGTGTGTGTGTGTGTGTGTGTGTGTGTGTGCGTGTGTGTGTGTGTGTGTGTGTGTGTGTAGTCTTAACATCAATTAGCGATTCCGGAGACAAAGAAATCGCGTCATCCGATGAAATAAACTCTTCATACGCGTCGCACATCTCGCAACAAGTGATTTCTCCCGTGCACCCTATACGGCAACCGTCGAAAAAGAAATGAAAGAGGCGTAAATAGGGAGTAATATAACTGCTACGTCGAGAATGTGTCGCCTCCAGTTCACGTATGTTACTCCAATATTGAATCGTTGAATCGGGCGCCGTTCGCCACGAAGCACCTATTAGGATCTCTGGAACAAGGCGGCAGCCGCGGGCACATATTACATTGGGACGCGAGGCGCTAGCCTTTTCTCTTCATCTACGCCGACCTTTCATAGGCCCGTTGAAATTAAGTCTCAATAATGTATCTCGCACTGCCTTCTAGAAAACGGTCCCTTTCTCGGAGTCAGCGAGAAAAGGAACAGCGCTACGAGACTTTGGGAAAATACAAAAAGGAAGAAAACGCAAGACAGGGATAAAAATAAATTATCAGCGAGAGAGAAGATGACTAGGGGTTGCAGAGAACGAGCTCGCGAAGAGATTGCCTATTCGCGTCGGCTGACGAGTCGACATGGCAAACGCGCGCTGCGCCTGCATAATAAAAGTGGCATTCTCCCCGTATATACATACACCTATATATATAGTATAGCGTTATAACGTTACAGACGCCTAGACGCACGCGTGTGTGCGTAAGGGAGCACTCTATGTCTGCGCATGCGCGTTTCATCTCGTACAAAGTATAGCGCGTATACACTGTCCGTTGTTTCTCGCCTGGTTCTTTCTTACGTTTTTATTTCGTGTCGTTGCTTTTCGCACGTGTGCGTATGCGAACTACACACAAACTCGCAATATTCTTCACTCGCTGCAGCCCTCTCGCGTAATCTCGGAAGCGAGACGCGAGATACGAACGAAACCGGGGAAAACATCGAGAAATATAAAGGAGAGGAGAGAATATGAAGTAAGAAAAGCCTCTTTTGTTTCACCGCCGTCGGGGGGGGGGGGGGGGGCAGGGTGAAGGGGGCTGCCTGGCTCACGGGAAAAGATGCGCAACCCGGCTTGCTTCTCTGTATTATGGCAAGAAAGCTTTGGCGAAGGCGTCGGCGAGGGTGGTGGCGGGGGAGGGGGAGCTTATTTCACGGTGCCACAGGCCCGGAGATCGCTTTCGGAACAGCATTCGCCGCTGCTAGACAGACACGGCGCGAAGCGAGCGCCCGGGAATTGCTTCCGCCGCATAAGCGCCGTATTCTCCCCTTGCTGGAGCTAGTCCTTGCTCTTCAGTTTCGTGTGAAGCTCGACGTCGTGAACCTTGTCTTCCTACACTCGTTCCTTTCCATTTTATTCCGCTCTCGTGAAAAGGATACGGCGTTATAAGACTCGCACGACGAGCTCGGATATTAAACGTTATATAGCCTTTTTTTCCCTTTCTTAACCTTTTTGTCTCTGACTATAACCTTGTATCCAGTGTTTACTGCATGCGTGCGTGACTTTGTTTAACAGCGCCCCCTCTCGTTGTTTTTTGGATCCCAGAAGAAGAAAGAAAGTTTTGATGGACTCTCCCGGGAATCCGTACTCGTATCTTTGCACTACTGTATAGGGTCTTGGTCTTGACACTGAGACACAGACTCTTCGAAGATTCGAGAAAAACGTGGGTTTAACCTGAATCCTTCTGGGCACGCGCGCGCATACATTCTCGTGCTGTACTCTCCTAGTCGCTGTCTCCACACTTACTTTGTTCAGAGCTGGGTGTTGCTCGCTCACTCTTAATTTCATTCGACTTAGATATGTGCTATAATTGAAACAAGAAGCGAACATATCCGCTTAACGAGGTAAAATGGTGTTCCAGGCGCATGGAACCACAAAATATGTATAGAATGCCGTTTGACGCACATGCAGTGTTAGTTTATAAGTGAAAGCGAGACGTTTTTGTTGAACAACATTCGCATTATTATAGTGTACACGCACGGGATACGATGTTCGCGATAACTGGCTCTAGTTTCCCTGTAAAACAGTTAGGCGTGTTTATTGTTATTTGCATTTAAAAAGTAACACCATGAAACTTATGAAACGTTGTTTCACGCACCTTTCTGGTTATATATGTGGGAACGCCTTTCTATATATAGCTTAGCGAAAAATATCTGCAAATAGAAAAAAAAAATCCACATACAGGTGGAGCCTATATACAGATGTCATAAGTGCGTGACGATTGGCGTCACAGGTGCTTCATTTCTTCGTTTTCATTTGTCGTGTTGTTCAAGCAAACTAACACGTATTATTCATCTCTGAACGGCGAGGCAGAAATGTGAGTTCAACTTGAAATCGTCCGCGATCTCGAAGATTTGTTCGTATGAAGGGCGCGTTCGTATAAGACGGAACATCGCGTGGCAGTACTGGCCGGTAACATCGACCTTCTCGTATTAGGCTAACATTACGGGCCACCGTATACACGATATCACTGGTTGTCTTGTCACTGCACTGAGATCGTCATGTCTTTTCCTTAACTCTGCCTCTACGACCTACGCAGCTCAGTTGGAATAAGTTTTATTCGATAACATGAACAATATGTAATAACGCATGTATCAAAATCCCACTGTACAGGAATAATTATTGGAATTAATATGCATGCGTTATAAATTTATAATTGTTCGGAGAAATTAGGATGATGGCAAAACGGTCGGATAGAAGTTTGCAAATCGTACAAAGATTATCTACAAGAAATAAATAAAAAGAAAGAGCGAACACATAAATGACAATAAACACGATCGTGGGCTCAAAACTACCTTACATCAACGCGGCGCGCATTGCCCATATGAGAAATTTTCGTTTAAACGGAACAAGAATGCCGCTTTGCTTCGATTTAAGCGGAGTGTGTACAGTACAGGGAGTGCGCGCCACCGTCGACGACGATACCTCCGAGATGTCCGAGGACGATCGTAAAGACGACCGTCTTCGCAATAAAGCCGTCTTCGCTTCGCGGAACGGTTTGTTTTTCCCAGCGCGAAGGGGATAATGAACACTATATATACCCGCGATAGGACTGAATGTCGCGTGTGTGTGTGTGTTGTGCGTATACACCCCGCTACCGTTCTCACTTTTATGACGGCCCGGCCTCCCGAAAGGTCCGGGTCGCGACACGGGCTAGTACGATCGCCGCGACGGTTCCCGAGAGAATGAGGGAGGAGGTGAGGGGGAGGGGGGGGGGGAGAGCACGCGTAGTTTTCGGCGCCCAAGAGAACTTGTCTGCAGCGTATGCTTGGCTGGAACCTTGTACAGCGCATAAAATCTGCATGCGGATTACTTTCGTTTTCCAACCTCCGTGTCACAGTGCACACAGACACGCGTGCAGGCCGCGAAATTGTGTGCATAGCGTCCACTGTGCGCATCGAGAGAGAAGGTGGCGACGTTTTTGTAGATGCTTGCAAGACTTTCATACCACGTGGCTGCTGTCGTCGAAAGTGTGAATGGCTTCCGGGACCGACATAAAGTTGAAGCTGTGGGAATCGAGGGGATCAATAATAAAAGAGAGAGAGATTTAAAAGGGGAGAGCCCTAGAGGTCGACTGAACAAGTCCTATAGCTATCCCTTGGGTACTATTCTGGAAACTGTCGCAGTTTCGCCGCATTGTCGAAATCTGCCGTGGCTGCTCCTTGAGCCAGTCATGGAGGAGCGCAGACCGTGTGTACCGCGAATTATTTCAACTTGGCAAGATGGTAAGTTCGATAAAATGGGCGAATTTTACGGTATTCGCAATAGCCGTAACAATGTATGCCCTCTGGTGTCTAAGGAAACGGATGATCAGAGAAAACGAAAGAGAGTATGACGTCGGCCACACAGCTTCCCGCCGTACTCGTCCTCTAAAACGGTGGATGCCAGTTTATCGCGTTCAAAGCCACCAGCAACCGCGTTCAATATGTCGCCGAGACGAAATAGCAACGCTGCTGGCGTGTGTGCGAGAACTTACGGCAGAATATACAGCGCGTGCAGCTTTCTGACATGTCTGGTCCTCCAACTAGTCGGCTAAGGTGACGTCAGTGCAAGTCCTGTAGTCTACAGTGGGGCAGGAAGGTAGGGTGGGGGGGAGGTAGCAGTGATAACGAGTGTAGCAAACTGTACACGCATGCGAAGCGCAAACGTGTCGTACGCATTATCGTATCGTATATCGCCAGTCCTGCTATGGTTGTTTTCTTTTTGTGCTCGTCCCTCTGCGCAACTGCGCAACTTCACGTTATGCGCAAGGTGCCTGAAAAGCGTTGCTAAAGTGTGGCAGTGAGTGGGCTCTCGTTCCATTGAGTCCAGAGCAATCTCATCGCGCAATGTGTACTCTTGAGCATCTTACACCAAACTATACCTAAGGTTTTCCCGTGCCAAAACCATGATACGATCAGTAGGCCCGCCGTAGGCTCCGGAAATTTCCACCATCTTGTGTTCTTTAACGTGCACTGACATCGCACAGTACACGGGCCTCTATAGCATTTCGACTCCATCGAAATACGACCGCCGCGGCCGGGATCGAACCCGCGACTTTCGGGTCAGCAACCGATCCCAGAGTTACGTACTTCTCGAGGCGGTTATGCTCTGGAAGTCATCGAATGTCAGACTTCGATGACTTGCGAGGATGGAAAAAGTAGTTAAAACATATTTTCCTTGTCTAATACGCAGCGGCCAGTCTCGAGCTGGAAGCTCTGGTTCCGTTCCTTCAGCGCATCCTTCCCGTATAGCTCCGTGGGCACAAACTCATGACGTTGCCCAAGCGCGTACATATACGTATACAAAGGCCTGCGGCTGCACACGAAAGATAAGCTGCTGATGCGCTTACAGCAGCCGCTTAGCCGAGTTCGACCGGTCAGAACTAAAAGTTTTCCATCTTTGCTTTCTCTCTTCATTTTCCGCGGTGTTTCCTCGTTCTTTTCTTCATTTTCCTTACATTCTATCGGGCTGCCACTGCAAGCCAGTTGCTGTTCTTCCTGTATACGTATACACTTCCCTCGACGCGGCGATCACGGACGACCTGCGACGGGCGTCTTGTGAGCGGCGGGTGGCAGGGGGGTTGCGAGATTAGGGCGTTCGTATTTTCCCATTATGCTCTCCTCGGCGATATAGATTTACGCATCCAGGCTGACTAGGGATTAGGGTGGCAAGGCCGACCGTCGCCGCCTGGTCGGATTACACGGGGCTTCGAGTCAGCCGGCAGGAGGCGAGGTGCTATAAACCGCTCCGGAGCTGCAGCATCCGGGCTTCGTCTTGACTCGGCTTGGTGTATCCGGGCCTTTGTGTCATGGTGTGAAGGCGATTATTACGCTTCTTTATTACGTAACTCTGCCGTGTATGTACTCTGTGTATACTGCGTAACGGCTCTGCATGGGCACGCTGCAGTGAAGATGATTGCCACGTGATTGCGTTCAACGTTTACACCTTCCGAAAGACCGTCATATCGTTTGAACTGAAATATTGCGACTATTTCTCGTGTTTCAATGTGACAGTCGACTTTCAGACGTGCGGTCGCAAATCGGGCTATAGAGTTCGCCCGTCTCAACATCACCGACACCGTATAAGAACAGCGCCGAAAGCGTTACTTCGCAGGATTTCTGCCCAAACGCACTCTGACGTGCAACACCTAACGCACCCTATAACTTTATTCACTGTGACCGATGCCTCGTCATGTCGCTATCGACTGTATTGAGCGTCGGTTGTAATATTGCGTTCGACGGTAAATATTTAATTCGCTGTCTGTCTATACGTGGACATGGACACCGAACTTCGCAAAGTTGGTGAACACCACACCTATTATACATTAGATCGCGTTGCGTCAGCTCCGTTTGTCCTACGTGTACGCACAACTCTCGCGTGAACCCAGACCGGCCGTGGTCGGGGTCTCCGCTTCACTGACTTCGCGAGATTTATATGCGACGCTGGCGCGGACTTGCGTTATAATGCACCTCTTTCTCTCCTTCTCGGCTGCCACCCGATTATATAGTGGTGCTGGTTGAGGTAAAGAGGAGAAAGGGGGAGGGGGCAGCGTGTTATAGGTTGCTGCGTGGCAGAGCTTCTCTCGGTGCGAATTGATCGCAGCTGTCGCTGAACAGGCTGGCGAAGAAGAGCTCTTTCGAAGGTGTATAAAGCACGCGCGTCTTCATTGCCTCCCATCCTTATACGTATACAGGCGCCTCTCGCACCGATCGAACCCGCGTGCCTTCAGGAATGGTACGAAAGCTTTCGCACATACACGAACCCACTGACCAGACGTGTATGCTCTTGTTAATTGGACCCATTACGGATTAGTGGCGGCGCGCGCGTGATTTCTGTCGCCCATCGTATAGATAGAGCGGAACAAGATGAAGGAGAGTTAGTTATGGAGTGGAGGGGGGGGGGGGGGGGGGAGCAGTCATCTTACGCTCGGTGCTCGCTTATCGCGGCAAATCACTCGCGTAATTATTAGCTCTCCGTCGACGCATGTTTGTCTTGGGGCAATGCAGTAAGATGGAGTGCGCACCGTTCGTGGTTTCTTTTTTCTTTTATTTCTTTACGCGCCCGAGATTTTTTATGGTTCCGACACTTTTCGTGGGCCCTTAATTAGCCGAGATGGTGATGTCTACAGACGAACACTTCATGTAGAGTGTGGACGTCGGTTGTCTTAATTGGCTTGTCGACAGATGGCCGGAAACTTATTGAATTTCAAGCGCAGGCAATTTTTTTCTTTAGCTTTGATAGCTTGCCTTTAGGCATAGTAAAAATATATATTATACGGCCTAAGGATCGCTCTACCGTTAGTGCTATGAATTGAGCGATTTCGTCACTTAATACCAAGCTATAGAGACATAAGAGAGACCGGAGCCCTGTATCAATCGCGGCATCATCTATGATGCCGCGATTGATACAGGGCTCCGGTCTCTCTTATGTCTCTCCTTCTGTGGTATACAAAGAGAGCTGTCATAGAACAGCCTGTTTACTTAAACTCGCGGAGGGCGAACCGTTCTATCGGTGCCTCCGCCATTCCATCCCAAATCGAATTACCCCCACATATTGAGTTACCTTGTCTGGATAGGGCTCGAGAGAGCAATAGAAACGCCCAAATGGGTTGCTATGTGGCATGCGGGGAATAGATTAAGACAGACTGCGCTGCGCCGATAGCTCGACGGTCCACGTCATGGATGCGGTCACAGTATCCTGGCATCCGCTGCCGTATATCCTGCTTTGTGCTACAAACTGTACGCTTCTCTTTATATACAGCTCTCCATCCGCAGTATCATTTTACTTTCTTTTCTTTTGAACTTGAGTTCTTTTCCGTGCACCATTGTAAAGGCTAGCTGCTTCGTCCGCTTCGCGGGCCACCCACAACCACGCACGCCCCCATACCTGCATGCAGCAGGCGCTTCTCCACGCAGGGGTCTGCAAATGCACGCGATTTCTCGCTGTAATGCGTCTGCGTGTATGTTGCGATGGTTGAATCCGGAGACAAGGTCGGGTCACGGGGGGGGGGGGGGGGGGGGTATGGTATACATGTATACGGGCGCCCCTCCCGAAGAATCGGCTAATGGGATTGGCTAGCGCAGTGCGACGGTGCGCCTAATGACCCGCGCCCCCCGTATAGACGTGTACACACGTCCATAACATCTTCCCCCCCTCCTTCGCTCCCTGTATACCGCACAGAGTTGGGGAGGCCGCTCAGAGTTGGGGAGGACACATGAGCGCCGAATGTTTTGTATGCGACCGCTCCGTCCGGTCTGTCCACGTTGTGTGTTCGCTATACTGTACACGTCATCTATGAATAACCCGGTATAACGACAAGACCTCAGTGCGAATGGTCGTTAAGCGTGTATTATGTGTACGTGTAATGTCGGGCTCGATTCGTGTGTACCACTAATAACGACAGGTTGTTGCGGCAGGCGCGCCGGCGCTTTCGTATACGTGAGGACGAGAACGTCGGGGCCACACCGTCGGAACTATGTCGAGCAGAATTAGCCGGTTCTCTTAATAGTATAAGATTAACTGAGGCAAAGCAGAAGGTTGGGTTCAGTCAGATCTCGGCAAGGTGACCACGTCGATCAAAAATATGTGTGTAGCTGCAATGCGTGTATAGTATGTATGCTTAGGAATAGGTGAGGCACCCAACGTGTCCGCGCTGTATGCTGTAATACTCTTCCCCTCTTCAAACCTACACCCCCCCCCCCTCTCTTTCCTACTTTCCTCACCCCTCACGACGCTTCGGTTAAAGGCTAGAGATGACGGTGGCTTCCTCGTCGCTGGTCAGTGCGTAATTAGAGCTCTCGGAGACCTCGTCGAAAATGCAGCAGCTATTTACGGGTTATCCTTACGCGCATCGCGAATGTTGTGAGGCCCTATACGGCTGTACAGTATACACAGTTCCGTGTTCATAACACGCATGGTTTCGGCATTACATATGTACGTATGCGGACTCATTTCCCTAAGTGTAACGACGCGCTCATTTCATTACTTCGGTGGCACGAATAACGGTACTTAATTTTAGTGTTCATGTTCATATCGCGCTTTTGAATGTACGCACATCCCAACGTCTGATGTATGTTGAATGTAATGGAGGGGCCTTCTTTTTTTGCTCTTATTAAAGGCTCAAAATTATTGTCTTCCGCGATGCCTCGTTGTTTCTTTGTAGATTTGTTCCTCATGCAGTTAACGGGTGGGAAGTAATTGTGCTACTCAGTTGTTTGATCCGCTGCATTCATGAAAAGCAAGCCACGAAAGTTACGCTGAACTTGTTCTATCCACTTGTTGAACTGAACTTTAAGGGAACGCGGTCACTTGCTGTTTATGGCGGTGTCTGTGTATGGTCGGTGACATCCTCCACAACTTTTGTGTTGGCATCTTGTCGACTAGGTGCGTTACTAAAAGTTAAGGCAATTAAACTTAAACACGCATATCCTATCTCAGTAGCTCATCACATCGATGTGGCAGCTGCGTAACACCTCAGCCAATCCGTATAGAACGTAAAGCAGGGACAAATATGGGCAACTCTCTTCTACTCGGTGCTAATTTTGCGTAGGTGCTTCCGCCAATCAGGTTTTTCTTATGCCTCTGACGTCACGACAGAGGCGAACTTCTTTCGGTGTCGACGCTTCTCGGGGAATGATGTGTTTAGGAGTGTGGTGTCGAGAGTTGTATACGTATGCAAGCAATCGCGAGTTTGTGAATTCATAGTTTGTGACCCAGTATGGTGTGTATATAATGGCGCGTCCGCAATGTTGTACGCTGTTCTCTTCGTCTATAGTGCTCATGTACTCGGAAATCTAGTTCAGTTGATTAGATTCGTTTCAGATGTGATACTTACTTCCATTTTGTATGCACTCTTAGTTATTCGAATTAAGATAGTTGGCTGCATCGTGTTGCCAGCAGTGAGGGGCGGAGTACTCCTGCATTGTTACGGTATACACTGAACGGAGTGCTTCGAAGCTAAAAGGAAAGGTCGGCAAGTGAGATCGAAGCAAGTCAGGAGGGAGGGTCACTCGTGTGTGTGTGTGTGTGTGTGTGTGTGTGGAGAGAGAGAGAGAGAGAGAGAGAGAGAGAGAGAGAACCTTGTACGCCACCAGAGAGAGAGAAAAAGGAAGAAAGATGAGTGTTGAAGACATAGCTAACGTTTCGCAACTTCGCTTTCGTTTGGCCTATTTCGCCTTCCATCTATCTTTTCTTCCTCCTTTTGTCGAGAAGAAAAAGAAAGAAGAGCAAAAATTGAGAAGAAAAGATTGAATACGGGAGTGGTTTTAGCGCGGAAACAAGCTTTTGCACTCCGCTCTCGCAATCCACGCAACACTCAGAGGCCCTCGTGCGAAGTGTATCCGTCTTCGTTTGAGCTGCGATTGTTTTTCACCTGGTCCCCCTTTGGGGGCGCCTTCGCCCTATTATTCCATTCGAAAAAAAAAACAGTAAAAACGAACTCAAACAAAAACAAAACGCCAAGGTACTTCTTCGCGGCGTTTTCCGCTTTGTCTTCCAGAATCTTCTTTCTTTTTTTGTTTATCATGATTTTTTTTCGTAAATTCGTTCGTTCTTTTCTCTGCGTTCTTTCTTGTTTGCTGCACCCCATCTGTATACAGCTCCATCTCACCACTTCCGTTCAGTGCAGCGAAAGCTACAGTGCACTAACAGTGTCCCGTGGCTCGACGGCGGGCTCAGTTGAAAGCTGCACATAAATTTTTATCAACGGATGGGTGCCTCGATATATTTCACAGTCTCGAGAGTTTGACAGGAATAGCTAATAGAGCTCATGTCGTGCCGTTTTCGTGTCATTCGTTTCAGTTGTCATGGTATGACAGTAACAAATAGCGCTAAGGACGGTACGGTGAGAGCACGACAGATCACCACGTCTTGTCTGCGTGCTCTCCAGCGTCTCGTCCGAGCTTAGCGCTGTTTGTTCCTGCCCTAAGATGTACCAACTACACTAGCTTAGCACACTCTTACAGTTGTCGAGTTTTCTTGCCACCAAAAGTACTCCACTACCCCCATCCTCCTCCCCCTAATTGGGAAACAGGGTCCTAATTCCCAAAACTTCTCTTTCGTAACTTCGTTTTCCCACTGGACAGCCGGCTTCGCTAATGCTATGTCGCGCATCATGATTGGCTGAAATATTCTCTTAGGCAAAACGTTTAACGTAAGATGTCTTTAGGAATATGGTCCCAAAAGACTGCATTTGCCCCATCAACACCAATTCCGTCTTATTCCTCCAGAGTGAGTGTGTTATCAATGGGACACCGTAAATGTGTCAAAATATACCAACTACACCTTTATACACCTATAAAGGAGTTAAGATGCTAGACGTACGTGAATATGCACCGACACCCGCTTTATGTGAAAACTTCGCCGCACTGCACGGGAGTTGGTGAGAGAGGATCTTTCTTTCCGGAGTCGGGAGTTGGGTGCCGCCGTCGCCTGATGCACGGTCGAATCGTTTACGCTTTCATAGCGCAAAAGCGAAGCGCAAATACTGAATGCATTGCGGTGACAAATGGGAGGACACTTTTATCGCCCCCTTTCTATATAGCTTGTCTTACAGTAGCTCCGTTTTACTGCTATTCGCCGCTCCTGACTGTTGCCTCCGCGGTCGAAATAAAGAGAAGCTCCCGATAGGCAGTCGCTATAGGCTTCTTATAGCTTCGCGACGCTAAATCGTTTGACCCATTCGCGGACGGCTATGTAGTATAAGCTCGGCGGGCCGATTTTCGGGCGCTCAAATCGCGCGGAGCCAAGAGTGAAACGAGAGTTACCGCGCTGGTATCCTTGGGGTGCTGCCAAAGAAAGGATGGAAGGAATATCGTGATGTATTGTGCCCCAGGAGGAGAGAGTCTTTGTTCGTTTTTTACTCCTTTTTTGCTCCGTTTGCGCTGTATTTTGTGTAGGTCGGGCCGGAGCGTGCGGAGTTCAAAGACTCAAAAGGAACGGTGGGTTCAGTGGTCTGATGATGGTGGTGCGAGAAGCTTGTTCAAACAAACGTCATGCTTCTGCTGCTGCCTCAACTGCGCCGTTTGCAAGGAAGGTATAGAAAAGGGCAGCTTTTTGTACGGGGGACTCGGTCGTTTACGTGAATGTGGCCGTTGGTGTAGAGTGGAAGGGGAGAGGCCGTCTCGCGTGCCCTCTGGTAAATCGAGCGTTACTTGAATGTGGGTCTCGGACGCACGGAACTTGCGGCAGCGTTCGGGTTGGAAGGGTCTTAAGAAGTTTCGTTCTTTATTCAGCTAAATATAACGGCATGGGGCTCGCCAAGACTGAATTCCTCGGGTACGCGCTTGCTTTCTCTGTCGAAAAAGCGTATGTGGGAACTTTAGGCTATAGACCGATGCACACGTGTTGGCATCGTTCTGTCGTATTGATGTGAAAGTAAGAAAAATGAGGATTAATAAGATTGATTGATCAATCGATCCAACGTTCACTGTGTACCGAAGACATGCCTTAGTGGCGACGGGCGGTTGCAAGTTGCGGAAGCGCTAACCACTGATACTGAATGGGGATCTAAAAACGAGCTGGTTATGAGGCCATGTAGGAAGGAAAAAAAAAAAAAAAACCTAGGAGGGAGCGTCACGTGATTCCACTATAGCTTAAGCAAGCCAACCTCCTCTGACACCACCCCTTCCGACCAGCGCGCGGTGCCTCCCGGGTAGGATTTGGCCACCGCAGCAGACGCAACCAAAACGAGCCGACCAGCAATAGTAGCGAGCGCTTGCCTATCACATGACCAGGGACTATTTCTTCCCTAAATATTTTATGACTAGGCTTAAAAATTGTCAGCTATATTGTTTACTTTCTCCGTGTATGAGGCGACATCAATAAGCAACGTCGTTGTTCGTCTCTCAGACTCGGAGAGTAGTGGCGTCGCTGCGTATATTTCGGAGGCCACGTATTAGCGGACGCTGTGTGTCGTCGTAAAGAAGCTGTTCTTTAGAACACGGAGGCGTATGTCGAAGTAAATAAGTTCCAAACCAATCGCCCAAAGACTGCTCGAAGTTTCTTCTGCGATTTCGCTTTCCAGTTTCTTTATTCTTGTCGAGACGTGGAATATATACGAGTGTTTAGTCGTGGTTATATACACTGGGACATATTTTCTTTGTCCACTTACCACTTGTCTGTTCGCTTAGCGCTTCCCGAGTGCTGGTTGCAATTGTCTTTCGTTCGGCGTCTGGAGCGAAGTCTTGGCAGTTCCTCCTCCGGCTCAGTTCAATTCCTTTCTTCGGTCCTTGTGTGGCGAACGAAGAAGAATGAGACAGCTTATTTTCTCGCCCTTGCAAAAGAAAGGACACACAAGGCAACCCACTTTCCTTTGCTACCGTATGGGGCGCGCCGCGGCTTCGTTTTCTTCATACCCCACGGGTCCAGCCTTCCCTATTGTTCAGTCTTCTTCTTCGAAAGCCACGCCGTTGTGAGCACTCTATACACTGCAGCCTATAAATACCCAAACAGGTCGGCTAGGCCTAGCTGCCACCAATGCACTGCCTCCTCGAAGAGCTCCGTATTGCTCTTTTTTTGGGGGGGGCTCCTGTATACTGCGGATGGTGTGGCTCTTGTTTTAGGCGCGGCACGGCAGCATCGCTTTGCACTCCTGTTTGTTTACTTTGGACGGCGAGAAGGTGGCGGCAGAATGGGAGAGGGAAGGATTCAATTTCCGGTGCCGAAAGTGGAAATCGACCGGTTACACCGAAGCTCGCCGCAACGCAGTAGTGTTGGGGAGGTGGCTGCTGGTGTAAGCAGTCCTGGATGCCTTCGGTTGGGAGGTGCGGGTGTTGAAGAAGGGGCCAGCTCTGTATATTGGAAGAAGGAAGGAAGATGAGACGTATCTCTGTGTTGTTCTTTTTTTGCCCCCCTTGTCACTGCGGGAGCAGCGGCGGCATGGGGAAAGGAAACGTTGACAGCTTGCTTTCATCTGTGCCTCGGTCCTTGATGAATGGGGGGCCCCGAACTATATCCGTGGCATTTCGACCGTCTTTCACTGTTGTCGCGTTGGTCTCAGCGGCGCGATCTCCTTTTTTCGTTGTCTTCTGAGGTCAGAACGAACGTATAGTGGCGCCTCGGGCTGTATGTGAACTCGAGCGCTACGCCATGCATACGCCATTTTGTCGACCTGTTCGTTGTTTCCGCTGTTATGCCGGATTGCGCATCCTGAAAACACGCATTTGTGTTTCAAGACTTGAACCGGCAAAGTGCTTTGGTGCTTTGGTGTTTGAAAAGCATGACTTCGGAACGTGCATGGCTGCTGTCCTTTGTCTCTATTCGGCACTGCGAACAGCAATCTTCGGAGAATAAGTTTGTAGAAGCTGGCCACGTGAGGTCATGTGCGTCTAGATGCACGTAGTAACTGGGACGCACGGTTTTACCTAAAGCTTTGTCTTTGCACTTCTTAAAGCGTGAGGACGAACCGGAAAGATGAGGCTGATCGCTGGAATAGCCTGCTGCTGCCTTAGCAGTAAAGACAGATGTATTTCATTCCGTAATTATTCAGCTGTACCCCTTCTTGCTTGGTGTTAAACAAAAAACGCTTGTATTATTGTTACACTGCGTCCCGTTGAGTGAAGACCTGTGTATCTCTGATACGTCTGATAACAGGGTGACACGCGTGGGAAGTCCTTGGATCGCTGTCGATGTGTTGGTCCTGTGGGATCCGCTTCCTGTATGGAAAATGTACCGCATTTGCATATGCGGCTGTCTTTACAAGTTCACGATGTGGTCGCTCGATCAGCGCTATCTCCATTTGTTCTTGATATCATTTGGCTGACACTTAAAGAAAGAAAGAAAGAAAGAAAGAAAGAAAGAAAGAAAGAAAGAAAGAAAGAAAGGAAGGAAGGAAGGAAGGAAGGAAGGAAGGAAGGAAGGAAGGAAGGAAAAGTTCCTCAGCGATGCTTGCTCTCCTAAGCCATCGGAGAACCGGATGTTCCCATTGACTGCGTCCTTATTGACAATTTCGAAGAAGCGTTGCCGTGCCGCTATCGTGGTGATAACTGTGCCTTGCACTCACCGGCGCCCTGCATGCGAGTCTTATACGTGTATCTACGAACAAACCACCATGGATTCAGAAGCTTATTCAGGCCTCCGAGATATGCCGTACACTTCAGCTCTTGACTGGACACGATATCTCTATAGTTTTCGTTTCGTGGCATTGCTCATTGACCTGTTGTACTAATTACCTAGGCCGGAGTAGACGGTGTTTCATCCAGTTCATGATTGCACTTCTTCCTATCCTATGTCACGGACGGCCGTCTCGCTTGTTTGTGGGCGCTGCCCCTCGCGGCAGGTTTAACTCTTTGCCGCTTCCGTTTCACGGCGTGGCGCCGCCGGAGGAGGAGCGCTTATGCTGGCTCGTAGACGGGCACGTGCTGTGTCTGGCTACCAGAAAAAAAAAAGGCAAGAACAGCAGCAACAGCCCGGTTAGGCCTAGCGCCGGTCTCGCCTCCGCACTTCCGTCATCTGGCTGGCGGCTGCTGGCTGCAAGGAAAGAGGCGGCGAGAGGATGAAGACCTCTCCTCCTCGCGTCGTCGCTTCTTCGTCTTCTTCGCTCTGTAGCGCATGAGACTTGGAGGAGGAAGAAGAGGTGAAGGCTGGAGGAGGAGGCTTGGGTCCACTAGAGGGCGCGCCGTGTTTGCGCAAAGACGCTGCCGCTAGTGGCGTCCTTCTGTGTTCAGCAGACGACGACGACGACGACGACGCCATGGCTGCCTGCTGACGCTTTGCAGTGCTCTACATTTCTTGACATTCGTTTTACGCTCGGTATTCTTTGTTTAAAGTCGTTGCGTGGCTGCTATTTCGCCATAGCCGCGCTGTCGTGGTTTCTGTTTTTTTGTTTTTCGGCTGTGGCGGCGTCGTCTTCGCAAATCGCCGCGGCGAAAGCTCACCCCCGGCCGTTGCGCTTGGCTGCCGATCGGTCGTGGGACAGGCGAGCGAATGGACGCGCGAACGCTTCGATGGGGGGCCGTACCGAAGTTGGGATAGCGTTGTCGTCGGCGTGGTGCACATTATGGGAAAGCTAAAGTGCTGCCTTGGGTCGACTTGAACTGCTGCACTTTTTTTATTATTATTATTCTTCAGTGTAGTGAGTGGCCGACGCCGCGCGGTGCGGGCTACAAAGCGTTTGAACCATTCTTGCGTGTCTGGCGTTTGTTGCCTCGCTCGCAAGAAAGACCTTCGCTATCCACACACCCCTGCGAGCACTTCTCTCTCTCTCTCTCTCTCTCTCTCACACACACACACTCTTCTGTAGTTCGCGCAAGAATGTCGTTTGCTGCGATGCATTCGATTTCGTTCCCAGTGGCCGGCTGGCATATTTTCTAGCACGTCCTCCGAGATTCCTATCGTGGATGCATAATGTAGCTTCCACGTGCCGTGAATTTCCAACTCGCTGGTTCTCCTTCTGTTCACGACGGAATTTAGACGCGGGGGACTGTTATGAGTGGCATATGGTGGTATATGTAATGTTTATCAACGCGAATGAATTGAGGTGAACCGCGGGGTTTGTGAGCTGCCACCCCAGTTTTAATGAAACATTACGATTGTAGCCGGCATAAGGTAGCGCTGAAGCGCATTCACACAAGAAGAAACACAAGACGACAGGACAGGCGCTAACTCCCCACTTTAATGAGAGACTGAGGAGGAGGAGGTAAAACTTTATTTGGCCAAGGGATTTGGGCACGTACGTCCCAGGGTCTCCGCACGAACCCACTGCGTTATGCGTTCATGCGTTCATGCAGTTCCATGACGCTACAGTATGCCGGTTAGCAAACGCCAACTTGCCCAGTAACACGTTCATCGCATTACGATTGTAGTTTGTAACTTGATGGGTATACTGCACATGCTATGCTTGCTGAGTTGGGAGATGGCTTCCGTTTTGTTGGTCAGACACTTCTAGAGCCTGGGGGCCAGAATGCGAAAGGGTGTTTTGAAGTGCACCAAAGGCAGGGAGGTTAACCAGAGGTACTTACTTCCATGGTTAGCTATACTCTGCCAGAGAAGGGGGGTTTCAAGGAGTTAGGGGAGGAGCGCAAATCACGCGAAGCCTGGGTTATATACAATATGGCCGACGTTTCGATAAATGGACCTATATATGGGAAAGGCGCCTTCCCATCCTTTGACGCGTTAGTCTTAATTAAAGCGGATTAGTTGTTGACGTCTTGTGACGTGCTCTCGCTGTGTCACATTCGCGTGTGTCGCCAGAAAGGATCTTGCAGAAGACTGCATAGCGATGAAATGATTCTGCGGTTGTACCTGAATATGTGGTGGTTGCTTTGGAACATCCAGGGCCTCCAGTTTAAAGAAGGCTGAAAAAAAAAAAAGAGAAAAGAGAAGACGAAGCGTGTTACGGTCATTTGCGGCGAGTGCCGAAGAATAATACAACGCCCTCGAATTGATTGAGGTGCAGCTCGTCCTTTTGTTCACACGCTTCTTGAGGCATCTGGTTTGATGAAGGACATAGGCAGGGGAGGGGTTCACGCACCGAAGACAAGCTGCAATTAAGGGCAACTTATTTTTTTTTTATCTCGTAGTGTCGTCTTGAAACACGCTTCCGCGCTGACTGAGATTGCACTATCGATATTTTTTTTTTGGTTAGCAGCGCAGCCGAGTGGCTTTTAATTGATCGACCGCACTTCGTTTCGGGTCACTCGCGCCTGGTCGCTTTTTAATTTCCTTGCTTATTATTTTTTTTCTTTCAAAATCGAGTTCGCATTTCGGAACTCTTTTTAATTGAAGAGCGCTATCTCGATCATACTTTTGTGAGTAGTAGTGCGGACGTAGATCGAATGACGTGGAGAACACAACGCGTAAAATGAATCGCCCGGTTTCTATCGTATAATTGAAGTTCAATGTTTGGAACACGCTTATCTTGTGACGACTGCAGGCTTTGTTTGTAGACACAGACGGTGCGATGTCGTGAGAGACTGCAGGGAGAAGCGCGGTACTTATGGACAGGCCTCACGAAAACACAAAGGAATAGTGCGGTGCAGTACTTTATCGAAACTTAAAGCGGACACCTTCTGTGAGTGTGTTAGTCTTGTCGCAGCATGATCATGCACAGAGTCGAGGAACTACTATACTTAGATGGACACTGAATAGAAAATCGATTTTTCTCGTATTGAGTAAATTCTCTTTGACAATACCAAAATCACCACGCTTGCCGCGAAAAGGCGCTTGGTAATCGAGAAAACGCGCAAAAAGAAAATGCGCGTGGCGACGCCACATGGAAGTTCCCGTACTAGCCGCCGTGACGTCATAGATTTTGACAGCGTCCGCTAGGGCCCACGTAGCTCGTAATCGGTAAAAAAATGAATTACATTGCCATCCGAGGGAGCCAGAGATTTAACACACCAACTTTCAGGAAATTTCATTCAGCAAATGTGGCCAAAATACGAAAGAAAAAAAAAAAACACTTTGAAATCCGTGACGTCACCGTCGGAGTTTTCGGCGGGAAATCTAAAAGTGCGATTTTTAACATTTATTTTCTCCACCGTCAATAAACCTTTCTATGGTGGTGAAATTAACGTCACTAGGGTTGCCAGAGTGTAATTTTTCAGTATAAACTATTTTATTGTTTCAATTTTGTGCACGTCCCTTTAACATCTCCCGGTGCTGCCGAAGTGTGATTATCACCCTTGCTACGCTGTTTATATTACGTTTCTTAAATGTTGGAGACGCGGTACTTTTTCGCGAGGGCGTAAAAAGATGACAGTTCTAGTCAAAGGTGTCGCAAATATATTGGGAAATTTCGCATCCGTGGATGCACTCCCGGACTGAGCGTTGCGGAAAGAACAGTCAACTCGTTTCATTGTATGAGCAATCGTTTTCCATTATAAAGTAAGCAGCTGCAAGTGCTTGTTAATGATGTTATACAGCCTTTTGTGAGTTGCAACTTCTGTGTACAATGTGGATATATGTATGCGGAGTTTGGAGATCCACTCATTGGTCTACAGAGTCACTGACGCCGTGAACTATTGCCATGACAACGGTGAAGCTGAGGCGCGAGATTTTTGCGTGCTTCCGGTCTGTTACCTCGATGGCGGATTTTTCGAAACACCTATTTCTTTTTTTTTATTTGTACGCGTTTCATTCTTTATGAAGGGATCTACACTCGATTTTACGATTGCAGCCTCGTTTTTGTCCCGTAGTTAGGAGTTTACATGTAAACATATATGTTCGTTATGTATCTTAAGGGACCACAAAGAATAGCGCATGATCCGGGAAAACGTAACATCCGACAACAATTGGCTGAAGCGAGCGTGATGAAACGGGACTTGCGTTTCAGAGCGTTGAGTGTCGGTGAAACGAACAGGCATGAGCGCTATGGAGTGCCAGGAAGCCAAGCACGCCAGCCTGTATACATTCGTCGCATGCATAAGCAACCGTCTCTCGCACTCCCAAGCTCGCGGATGCGGGTTCGATTCCCGGCCGAACCCGCCGCGGTGGTCTAGTGGTTACGGTGCTCGACTGCAAACCCGCAGGCCGCGGGATCGAATCCCGGCTGCGGCGGCCGCATTTTTGATGGAGGTGAAAGTGCTTGAGGCCCGTGTACTTAGATTTAGGTGCACGTTAAAGCGTCCCCAGGTGGTCGAAATTAATCCGAAGTTCTTCACTGCGGCGTACGTCGTAATCATATCCTGGTTTTGGCGCGTAAAGCCTCGGAAAGCAAGCAGTTTGATCAGTCGCCATGACACGACAGTCACGGCTGCACGTACGCCGGATCTTGGCATGTATACATGCATGCTTACGGGGTGATAGGCGACCTGTATATGCTCTCTTCTCACTGCGAGAGTAATTTGGCCTCGAAAATTCTTATCCCGCCGCGAACTTTGCTTAAGCGTAGAGAAATGGAGGGCATACTGTGGCAGTACTCTTAAAAATTGGGCCGACCCTGATTCTTCTCGAAATAGCCTCCGGTCCTGCAGATGGTATAGGTGTTGGCGTTCAAATCACGTTCGGGCGCTATTCGCTGCGGGACTCGGCCGGGTGGTGCGATATCCGGCACGCAGTTCGGGCACGCGTGCCTTATCAGTTGCGCGCATAAGTGTGCGCGCGACCTTCGTCGTGAACATACATTTGCAGGCTGATACAGTCTGAAGGTGCGCAGGTGGCAAGAGCAGCGCCGCTGCTAGGTATAGTCGCGACCCTGGCTTTGAATTCGTGCAACACTGTTGACTGCAGCGTATTCGAGCTAGCGTTTACTTGCCAGCGTCTCTATCATTGGAGGATGAGGGGAGAGGAGGTGAGTTAGAGGGAGGAGGAGCGGGTAGCAGCACAAGGACAGGAGATTAGCGGTTGCCTCGCGAATTCAGTGTTTTTTTTTTTCCCCTGTGTGATCGTGTGGAGCCAGGAATTTTGTCCTTGATATCGGGATGGCGTTTGGAGAGAGAGAGCTGAGTGTATTCCTTCTTCTTTATTTGTTTGTGCATTTTCTTATTTTTTAAAAGATATTTTTTTTTTTTTTTCACCCTGCTTAAGGTTTGCAGATCTTTTAAGAGAGGGGAGCGTCGTGGAAGCCGATGCGATAGCGTGCGGACGAGTTCTGCAAGTTAAGTCGGCGAAACGTCGCTCAACGGGTTTCAGATTAAGAGCAAAAAAAAAAAAAAAAAAAGAGCTGCAAAATTGGAACCGACGGAACGTCCGTGCTTCAATCACGTTCTGTATTTTATTAAATTTGGGGCGCCGCATAGTAACTCCGCAGAAACTAAAGACTTGACTAGGAAAGGGCTAAAAAAAAGGGGGGGGGGGCACCGAAGATAGCTGGAAGACCGAAGCCTGGTGTGGTTGTATACAGGTGTTTCGACGGCTATAAATAATCAAGATCTAGCCATTATAGGAATCGGCTTGAATCTTAACGTTAACCATTCGGCGTGCATTGTTATTAACCTGTTATCGCACATTACGGGGCAATGAAAGAACCGCTTCCCTCACCGTAGTCTTGGTATTTGTTTGAAATAGTCTATATAGCTGTGGGTCTGTCATCCGCAGCTGCAAATCCGAACTTCAGGAGGCAACCCTGAGGCGGGCTGAGGTAGGGGAAGCCAATACTGCAAACGTCGCACCGTCTCATATTGCCTAGGACGACTCGAAGGCGAAAGTAATTTTTTTTCTTCTTCTCAGTGAATTGTATTGATCCCCGCCCCCTTCCCCAAAGATTTCTACACACAACATGGTTTCGCACTGCCTCCGAGACCGGGGGCAATGGAAGCTTGATGCACCTCACGTGGTTTCGCAGAGCCTCCGCGATCGGCCAACCTTTGACCAAGCGACGACTTTATATGATGACGTCATCAAGTGGCATCACGTTATATTACGTCATGATGACGTCACGGGGTGACGTCAAACACACGACGACACTTTTTTGCGTCTCTCATGTTGACGTCGACGATCACGTTTCGCTTTTGATGAGGCATCTAAGGCTTTCGCCTTAAAGAGACACTAAGGAGAAACAATGAATCGGCCTAGATCGATGAATTGTGCTCTGAGAACTCTAATGCTGTTAATTTCGCCATCATAGATGTATGAATAGATGAGAAAATAAAGTTCAAAGTTTCATTTTTAAATCTCGCGCCAAAGTCTCCCCGCGTGACGTCACGGATTTGAAAGTGTATTTATCGTATTTTGGCGCCATTGGCTCAACTAGATTACCCCAAGCTTGATACGTTAAGTCTGTGGCCCCCTCAGAGGACAATGTACTTCATTTTTACCGATTAGGAACTACGGCAGTCCCTAGTAGGCGCCGTCAAAACGTGTGACGTCACGGCGAATGGTGCGGAAACTTCAAGGTGGCGTCGCCACCCACATTTCGTTTTTGCGCGTTTTCTCGCTTACTAAGCGTCTTCTCGCAGCAAGCGTGGTGTTTTTTGGTATCGTGAAAGAGCACTTTACTAATATGAAAAAAATCGTTTTGCTCTTTAGTGTCCCTTCATCTCCTTTATAAATAAGGTTCCTCTCCCCCTCTCTCGCACTTGGTGCTTCGTGACGTTTATCGTCTTTCAAAACGACTCGCATATACAACGCGGTGTAGTGCGACGGAAATAAACCCGTTTCTGCGTGCAATAAACCGCAGTGTACTCGCGATGGTTTCGCATTAAATAATAACCGTATGTGGAAGCAAACGAGGAATTGTAAGTGCATATATTTCCACTGCGACCAAGATCGCGCGTGTAACGCATAACGAAGACATAAAATGTCTCCGTTCGCAGATAAGCGTTCGAAAAGAGTAGTAACAACGAAGATGGGAAAGAACGACGAGCAGGGTCGTTTCGGTGTCAAAAACAGGTCGTACGTTAACTTTTTCATTTATGTACTACGTGTACTTTTCACTAGCAGACTTAAGAATGAAGGAAAGTAAGTAAATAAAAGTTTGAGGAAATAAGCGCGCTGGCTGGCCTGCCTGATGTGCTCGAGGAACTCGCCTCTTTCTTTAATCACGTTTGGGGAGCAGCCGTCTGATAACGGGCTGCAGAGACGAAACGAGCCACGCCGCCTCTTCGTATATACTTGCTGTAACGCGCGCACAGCCGTCGTTATAGCGCCGCAGGAACGGATCCTCCGGAGCGGAAGTGAGCCGCAGAACCCCGGGTCCCACTTCCGTTTTGGAGCCGGAAGCTGCGCGAGGTTCGTCTTTTCTAACTCGCAGTTCTTTTTACTAGTGTTGTGTTCCATTTTCGTGATTCCTCCACGTTCTCGTCTTTCTTTTTTTTTTTTTTTCTACTTTTTCTCGTCGCGATCTTGGTGCGTCCAGATCCGGAAACGACTATAGCTGCGCTCGTTGTTAAAGCTGTGCTCTGGGCTCGGCAATAAGAATATGACGTCACAAAACTAAAAGTAAAGAACTGCTGCGGTACAAGAAGGAGCAGAATAAAAGAAAAAGATTGTCTTGTCAGGCAACTGATATTAACGGTGTTATAACAGCGGACAGCCAAGGTTAAGTGCACGTTAGCCAGAAGAAGCTAAACATATAGGCCATTCCTGCGAGTAAAGGTGGTGGTTGTTGTTGTTGAGTAAACTTTATTACTTAAATAAAATCGGTCAAGGGTTATCATAAAATCTACACAATGCATGCGGAGGAGACCCATAAAGAGATTGTCTCCAAAGGTCTCTCCGATCGTAGGTTTGGCAAATGGAGAGAATGACGTCACAAAGCCAAAGCAGAAAAAAAGGGTTGCCACCAGGGGCGTAGCCAAGGGGGGGTTGGGGGGGGTTCAACCCCCCCCGAAATTTTTCAGTTTTGCTTGCGTATATATACACGCACACATACAAACGCACGCACGAACATACATAAAGTATGGTTGAACCCCCCCCCCCCGAAAAAAATTTCCGGCTACGCCCCTGGTTGCCACGAAGAGGAGCAGGAGACAAAAAAAAAATCCACGCATCTCCAAGAAGTGAATCATGACGAGTGGGCGAAGCTCTGGGTATCGTATGGGCGAGTAACCGTACGTTAGCCGAGAGTTGCCCCTTATAATGTAAATTGAGTGACATAAAGTGACATAGAGAGTCGACGACAAAGCTAGGTCCCAAGGTCCATGTTTACGTTGAAGTCACCGACTAGTATGAAGGGTTTGTGCTTGTAGGTGTTTTATATTGTTCTGTCAGAATTATGATTCATGTTCGTCTATTGTAAACCTTTTTTTTTTATTCACATACGCACATATATGTAATATAAATTTAGTGACATGAAGTGACGCAAAGAGCCGACGACAAAGCTAGGTCCTAAGGTCCATAGTGTCTACGTTGAAGTCGCCGACTAGTATGAAGGGTTTGTGCTTGTAGGTGTTTTATATTGTTTCGTCGCAGTTATGATTGATGTTAGTCTATTGTTAAACCTGATGTATCGATTTCACACGGTGCTGTGCCGTAAGCACGGACAACGAACAACAACGGACAAGCCTCGACCGTAAGGTGCTTCGCCCCTAAAAATCTGGAAACAATAGCAGAGTGGGAATGTTTCCACGAAAACGATTATAACAAGGGTATGCACCGGCGTCATGGTGGCCGCCATTTTGTTGCGCAGCAAGCAGAATGTAGAGCCGAGAGTTTCCTCTAGATGCATTCACAGGAGAAGCTGCGTGCAAATCGTACAAGAAAATGGCGTGTTCAGTGACGTCACGTGAACACTCCCTGTATGTGACGCCTTAATTCTTCTTCCTTCGAAGCACGCAAAGAGGCTTCTTTTAGAACGTTTCTACTAGTAATACTTCGCACGTGTATACATTAAGTACCATCGAAAGAACAGAGACCTTCCTTTGTGGTGTGCGCAAACAGGAACTCAGTTTGGAAAGCTCGGCGTATCTCCGCAGAAGGCTTTTCGTTCTTTTTTTACTTCTGCTCATTGTCTGCTTTTGTAGAAAGCAAAAGTGGAACGAAAGTATGGCGGAAGTGAGATGTCACGGAAGGAAGACAGCGCTGGAGGAAAAGGAAGGAAATGACGGAGGGGCATGCTCCCTGCGACTTTGTCTTTCGTTTCTTTCCTAGTATACTATACTAAACTATACTTCCGAGGAAGCCGGTGCGGTTCGTTTAGTATCGTCGTGATGAACGGGCGTCGGCGCACGCGCACGCCTTACCTTGTTTTCGCTTCGTGTCTGTCCAAATTTCGTTTGGAGGCAAGTAACGTCGGCGTTATAACGATGACGGATTGCGTCGCGTAACTTTCCCGCTTTAATGGATTGAGAAAACGTACACCAGGCGCTGTTTGATTTTTTCATTGCGTGATGATTATGGTGTTACACTGCTGGCAACGTTGACGGAACTGCGAAATAAGTAGGTCAATCTCCATCACTTTCTCAAAAGCACTCATCTAAATTCCACGCCGCCTTGCGCCAAGGTATCAAACTACAGCCCGCGCTGCGTGGTCAATTTTTCTAGTATCATCACGCCACCGAACACTCCATTCTGCCTAAACGATGCGCGGGACTTTGTACGCCCGGTCTCTCTGCATGGTGGTTTCGATAATACTGTTTAGTGTCGCAGGATATGGTACTATACAAGCGCGTTCAGTTGGGCTGGTTGGTACACCTTGTCAAACAGCAGAATGCTACTGGACAAAGCGAAAACAAGATGAGCAAACCAGCCCAAGTGAACACGATCCCGCTAGCGTTCGTTTCTCACGTACAGTCGAGAGCCATTCGAGAAAGAACAGCGAAGTCGTGCTTAATCAACGATTACATGTACTGTACTGATATGAATGTGACGTATTGATCTGCGGGATATACAGGGTCTGTCCGTGAAGTAATAAGACTGCAGGGCTCACATCAGAGCTTTATCAGCACTGCATCAGCCCTGATGTGAGCCCGGAAGGCCTCTTCCTGTTCCAAAAGCTCAAGAGAAACCTTAATGGTCATAGTTCGACGGTGTTCCCGCCGTCCAACGGGCTGTCAGCGAGTCTCCGAGAGAGGTCAGGACAGCTGACTTTCAGGGAGCAGGTGGAGATTTCCGGAGCCCTTGACTACGGCGTCCCTCATAATCACATCGTGGTTTTGGGACGTTAAACCGCAACAATTAATTAATTAAGGAGCTTTTTCAGCGTGGCAGTCGCGTTGTACTCGGTGTATCAACGCCCAAGGAAAGTATTTTGAAAATTTTAAATAATATGCACGGATCGGATTGATAAATTGTTGTTACCAGACCCACTCTCATTACTTAGCAGACATACCCTGTACTTTTCCGCTTGAGCATTTAGTTTTATGAACAGTTTTGCGCATGCCAAGTGCGTTTAGCCGCTATGACCTTTAAAGTGTATTTCGCTGTTTCCTTTCATGTTGTTCACGACTGTATATCAGGCTCTCACTTGTGTTCTCTGTCCCCTGCTGATAGCGCTATGTCCTGCGTAGCTTTCTTCGTCAATGTTTTTCGCGCTGGTCAATGTCGCGGTGTTATAACTACGCGCGTCAGCCCCGTATGAGCGGTCGTACTCGTTCGCGGTGCTTCGGTCTAATCGGGATTCCGGATCTTCTGGCCAGGCAAAGCGAACGGGCGGGCGCTTGCAGGGGAGTTGCTCGCGTGCGCGCGTCTTCTCGGAATGCGAGCGAAAGTTGCTCTTGGGGTCGGGTCGTCTTGCCCCGCGTGCATGGAGGGGGTGGATGGGGTGGTCCATCTACGGGGATGGGGGAGGGGTGGTTTGTAGTGCAGATTGCCGTTCGTTCGTGTTGTCGGTGTGCACGCTGCCGGCAGGTGCAACGGCAGGATTGTGAGAGGGCGCGTCGCCTCGCAACCACTTTGAAGATGGGTGGGGCGCTGTGGGGCTCGTGGCTGTTGAAAAAAAACGTGCGTGCCATCGAGTAGCCTTGCGTTTCGCTTGCAGCCGTTCAAAAAAAAAATAGACAAATGAAGCAAATGAGAGAGGGAGAGTGAGTGATGAAGAGAGAAACAGATTGAGGGGAAGAGTAAAGAAGGGAGGAACACGTACCGCAGCGGGCTTCGCTAGCATGTGCAGACGGAAGATGCGCAGCTTCATCGAGCCAGTTCCTGGCCTTCTCTTTTGAAACGCGAAACTTTAGGGCTAAGTAATGCACGTACCTTCGTTAGTACACTGTACCTTCGTTTTCAGCGTCTACAGCTCGTTTCATTTTGGTGTAGTTTTGACTCGAACACTTGCATCGGAGCCAACACTGCATTTAACGGCCGGATTTGCAGCGACATCACGCGGTTATCGCGAGTAATTGCTATAGCAATTGTTATATTAAAAAAAAAGACAAATAAACAAGAAAACAAACATTGTCGCGTTTCAGTCCTTGAGTAATGTGCGTGGATGGCAGAGATGCCCACTGTTATGCATATTCTCCTCCTCCTTATTATCATCATCTTCGTCATCATCACATCATGATCATCATGTCGGCATTCAATCACGAATGAAAGGTGGCGCGCTGCCACGCTTTGCCCCATGCATCTTCCTGGTCCGCTAGCTTTCTCTAGAGGAAGTGAAGAGAATGAGGAGGAAAGGGTAATTGACTTCGATTACGTGGGATCATCTCTCCCCGTTAATCGCCCTCCGGCATTTAGAAACGGCCAGGTCCCGCCTCGCACGCGAGACGCCGCCGTTCCAGGCGCCGGAATGCGGCGGCTCTCTTTCTTCTCTCACAATATGCGCGCGCGCGCTATGTCGGCGCCTCTCGCAACAGCCACGCGCGCGCACGCCTCTCTCGTGGTTTCGCGGACGAGCGGCGAGGCGGCGTCCCTCTTTGTTTCTTGCCGAAACGTCGTCATCGTTAGGACGAGTGGTGTTTTAGGGCCTTCTCGCGCGCGTCAAGTGCCGCACCCTCGCGAAGAGGTCGGGACGCGGGGCGCTGGAACTGAACCGGGTACTTCTTTACGTTCCCGCTTCGTATTTCTTTCTTTCTTTCGTTCTCCGAAGAGCTTCGCCAGTAAGGAACGTCGCCGGAGAAAGAGCGAGAAAATTTGGCCTTCGTGTGTTCACGCAAGTTTTGTCACCTGCGCTGTTTTTTGTGCACTCGGTGCATGCGTCGCCTGATGACGCCGAAATTTCTTAGGCACGTGCTACCGCTGGTCCGTTGTTATACACCCACACCTCGACCTGAACTTGCACGTTGTTGCTGAAGATGTGACGACTCGTTCTTATAACGCACGTGGCATCATACGGTCGCGTAGTATTCCACATTCTGCACGCAGTTTTCGTGTTCCTCACTCGTTACATTTACGTTGTATATTACAAACATCGACCGGCTATCTTTCCTTATCGCGAATGTGTACCGCCATATACCACGCCTTGGCGTACACCCTCACGATTCCATCGCATGGAAGAACACCGGAAATATCTTGTTGTTCAAGCTATAGTTGCACTTCCGCGATGTTCGCCCAGTGCTTACACATACCGTGCGCATGGGTGATTCCAAGCATTTACTCTTTTGGCTTGAGTGCTGTGCGTGCCGACGCCCGTTGTCTCGCCGATCGTTATCTTCCTCGGGAAGAATAGGAAGAATGGGATGTGACCATTGACCAAACACGGTCATGTCTTCCAGAAAGCACGTCCGCCTGTCTCATTCTTTCTTCAGTGCCTCGGAAGAGGCATTGAATCCAGGCACAACATCGCGAGGCTCGCCGTTCCGCCGAGCTTCATTGCTGAGCGAGCTTTGCCTCGCCTATATCTCAGCGGCCTCCGCGTCCGATTGTTGCAGTCTGTTGTTTGGCTGCGTGTCATCCATATATCTGCCCGGGCTGCAACGCCGGCTCCCGCACATCCGGGTTTTCTTTTTCTCTTTCCTCTCATTCGCGCAATGCTTGCGAACATCTACACACTCTCGTTCGGGCAGGGACACGATGTAAACAGAGTCGACATCACGAATCCATTTATAGCGCACGTTCCATCGGCCCCTCCGTATATTACACCGCACATATCCTCGCTTACCCGTTCGTATAGTAGCATTACAATACGCCGCGTATGGCTATACTACACAGCCAACCCTGTGCGCACTCACACAAATGCGCGGACAGCTAACGGCATGCGTAGAGATCGCAGGTATAACGTCGTCACATACGCTTGCGGACCTCGCCGTTCTATTCTGCGAGCCTGCGTATTATACAGCGTGCATATAGAGCCGTACCTTCGCCGTCTCACATTGCACGATGCGCGCTCGCTGGCAGATACATACGTGCCTACCCCGAAGGCATATGCCCCTCTCTCTATGTCTGTAGATGTCTGTGTGAGAGAGCGCAGGTCCCGCTTTTAAACGCGGAAGATCTCACCCTTCCTCCTCGCCTTCCAACTCGGTGTTGTGCTCTCGGAGCCATTACCGTCTTTGGAAGCCCCGACGGCGAAGAGTCGTCCTCCTATTGTTCCTTTCGGAGCTGCGGGCCGTCCGGCTCACCAACCGGCAGCGAAGCAAATGGTTTCCGAAGCGAAGCGCACTGTACACGACGAGAAGAGCGGCTTCTTTTTCTTCCTCCAATGCTACTTCGAGAGCTGCTCTCAGCCAAAGGCCCGTGTCTTCTTCTTCACATTCTCCTCTTGTCGTAACTCCGCAGCGCGTCTCCCACCTCGCGCAGGTATCCCCCCTGGTGGTGCGCGGATGAGATGGACGGCAGTAGTGTTGCGACTTCCTTCCGTGTCCATTCCCTCCCCCCCCCCCCCCCCTTCCTTCTACCTTTGCTGTGAGTGGCACTGTCTGTCCCGGTTATATGCAGCACCACTCTCCGGTGGCGCGGATCGTTGCAGCCGATTGTGCGCGTCACACACGCGCACTCAAGCACTCGCATGCACACGCACTTTTGTGTGCCCGTGCTTTGCGTCTTGTTGTTGGCTCGCCTGTCGTTGTTCCTTGCCTACCGGGGAAGCCTCGATTGTTGTCCGGTCCGCGTGGCTTCATGCCCTCTCTCTCACAAGAAACAGACGAGTAGTGTGTGCTTACGTTACAAAAAATAGAAGAAATGTTGGGAGCGTCTCCAAGGGTGGCACTTACGTCCGAGCCCTCGCGACCTTTTTTCTTTCTCGAGATGGTCATCCTTTTTTTCGACGTCACTGTAAATGTCTACGACGTGTCAACGTTTCTTTGTCGGGCTGATTGACTGATTGATTGAGCTGCCCAATGTGACGAGCTGACTTACTGAGAATCTCGTGTGTGTATTTGTCTTTTCAGTAAATCATTTCGCACACGTAATCAATTTTTATAGACTGTCAGAAATCTCATTACTCAACAACAACAACAACAACAACAACAACAACAACAACAACAAAAGACGTCTGTAGGTTTCGCAGAATGACAACGGACACCATAT
Organism: Rhipicephalus sanguineus; assembly: GCF_013339695.2. Lineage (NCBI taxonomy): Eukaryota > Metazoa > Arthropoda > Arachnida > Ixodida > Ixodidae > Rhipicephalus > Rhipicephalus sanguineus. Next base: position 125,492,034 of record NC_051181.1, read on the forward strand.
AAGGACATTGTCCTTGCCTCCTGTGCAGTTTTAAGTTGGAATCTGTCGCGCCATATTCTTGACACGAGAGGACCTCGCGATGCGCTTAGCTTTACTGCGAGTTCGGAAGCTTAAGCACGCGTATTAACTGTTATGATGCGAGCGATAATTCGAAGCATATTTCTTGTAAATGGGGATTGACCTTATGAAGTCTTCATTCGGCCCAGAGACAGCTGTAATCTTCAGGGAGCTTTTCAGATAATACCTGTACACGAAGTACATGTCTCGTGTGCGTGTCTCTCTTCGTTCTCGTTCTGTCCTCAGTTAAGGTATGTACCGTCCATTCACCTCCCTTCGACGTCCGACTGCTGAATATTGCGCCGTCTCAAGCATTGACTCGCAAAGGAAGCCTCATAACGGAGGCCGTCAAAGAGACTTACATACAACGCGATCGAGAATCCTCGTTCGAATGAATGGCCGAAGGCACGAATTCCAGACTTCAAAGGCGAACTTCTCCGGGCCCGTGTCGTCCATTAGCAGATTGGAAGACTCCGGCTTTGACAAATTTAATTCCGTAGGAACCTTTTCTCACTTGTCTCTTCGAGCGACGTCGGCAAAATTTCTTCGACAGATTTCTTATGCAGGGTTTATTAGACTTCGTATGATACACTTTGATCTGTGTAGTGTCTGTCGCATTCCCCGTGCGGCGACCTGGTCGCGTACAGAATGAAATGTAAAGAACGGCCTCCGAGATTCCAGCGGGGTGACCTTGGTGTTTCGCTGCCACGGCACTTCCTCCGGGACTTGGAAACTCCCTATCCCTTTCCCCTGTGCAGGGTAGCATACCGGTTTTCTAAACTGGTTAAAACGTCCCCGCGTTTCATTTCTCTCCTGTTCCTCCGAGTGCGGTCCACGTCTGACCAAGCGATGACGTCAACTGATGACGTCATGACGACGACGTGGCAAATTTTGGAGATCTGTAGCGTCTTGATGACGCCACATTATTGCATCATAGGTGACGCCACTCACGTGAATTTTTGTACCGCTTCATTCGCCGGACATGTTTCTTCGCTCAAGGGGCCGCCCACGCCTTAAAAAAAAAAAAAGGAAAACTTGGTAAATGTACGTGAACAACCGCAATTTCATAGCGCAAGTGATGGCCCTGGCTCATCCAGGAAGCCTTATTGAGGAGCTCTTTCTTTCTTTCTTTCTTTCTTTCTTTCTTTCTTTCTTTCTTTCTTTCTTTCTTTCTTTCTTTCTTTCTTTCTTTCTTTCTTTCTTTCTTTCTTTCTTTCTTTCTTTCTTTCTTTCTTTCTTTCTTTCTTTCTTTCTTTCACGCCTGCGTAATGACTTGCGTCCTCTGCTATATGTATACCCTGTCATGGTTCTCCTCTGTATACCTGCTAATTATCGATGTAGCTAACGGCGCCCCATCAAGGTCCTCTACTTTCCTCCCATCATTCCTCTTTTGCGTTTTGTTTCTTTATCTCGTCATTTCCTTTCGCTTTTGCTGCCAGGACAACTCTCTAATACGCGCTGCTGCCGAGGTTCGTGTGAATTAACGCAGCGAAGCCTGTACAGCCTCGAAGGGAGAGGTAATTGCCCATGTACCGGGACGAGCCTGTATATGCTCGTTTCCCGAGTCCTTGAGTTACTACTGTTGATGGTGGTAGGCTGTATAACCTTGGTAATTACGGAAAAACAGTCGCGAGTGTGAACGAACTCATCGGAAGTAAGTGATATTTTTATGTAAAGATGCCTTAGTGTATACGATATCGCCCAGGCTGCAGGAAAAAAGCCAACAGTATAAAACGCGCATGAATGAATAACTGAACGAAACATTTATTGTAGTGTGATTCGACCGAAACGTAAGGAATGACTTGTGTAATTCGTACGGTTTATAGCTCTGCACGTTTCTTTGATTGTATAGCGTTATCAAAATGTCCCGGCTGATTGCAGGTTATAGGGGGTATGCACCTGACGTCATCCGCAAGGAGCGCTAGCGTCGTTACAGGATGCCGCCATTTTGCGGTCTCGGTGGTTCGCGGCGCTCATGGTGGCACTGTGGAACTATCTGTTTTTTCGCTTTTTATGGTGCATCTGTGGACTGCAGTGGACTTAAGCGCACACGCACGTGGGTTAGATAAACCTCCGCGATTGCGCTACCTGGCGAAAGTGCGTCTGTGCGGCGGCGCAGACCCACTCGAAGACGCTGAACTTCAACCCGATGTTGCACTGCATGCTGCCGCGTGTCGACTTCACCGACATGAAGGACTACCTTGTTCGCGAGACAAGTTTTGTGTCGCGTGAGCAACTGAAAGCTTATAAATCCATGCACGGTCACAACTATCTCACGAACGGATGGGTGCAGCAGCCGGGTGTCAAGGTTCTCCAAGACAGCACGATAGTTGCAGTTGGAAAGGTAAACAGACTTCCCTCGTCCACTTGTAATCGCGTTTATTTTGCCGTGCGAGCGCTCTGCCGATACTGTAAACCCAGTAACTGGATGTAATGGCAGAAAAGCGATCACAGCAATTGCTGCAGTGCTGTTTTCAAGTGGTTTTTGCTTCTCAACAACCGCTGCGTGCGGTGCTAATGTGTAGCCGATTTATCGCAGCTTTTTAGTGCAGGCGTCAAAGTTCTGCCGTACAGCACAATCGCTGTTGTCAGAAAAGTAAGCCGACTTCCCCGTTTATTCCTAATCGCGTTTGTTCTGCCGTGCTAACGCCGTGTGAAACCCGTAAACACGGTAACGGGACGTCAGGGCAGGAAGGGATTACAGCACTTGCCAGTGGCTGTTTCTAAATGGTTTTCGCATTTCAACAACCGCTGATTGCCTTGCTCGTGTGTAGCTGAGTTATCGCAAGCGTTAAGCGACAGTTCTAGCTAGGGCGACGCGCAGCTTTCTGAAGGATTAAGTATGATCTAACTCAATTCCGCGTTACACGCGATCGCCAGAATTTAAGAAGCCGCGTTGCGTCGATCACTTACGTCGTGCAAATCAGCGTTGACGTTGCTTTATTCAGACATTTCTTAGTGTTCCAACTTTGCAGCTACGATAGCTTTCTAATTTATTTCAAATGTTTAGGTCACATCACTGAGGTTGTCTGTTTGTACTCCCAGGTTCGTCATTCACAGTCATTTAATGAAAAGCTCCTTACGCCGTGGCTTCTCATCAAAGAAGACGGTGAGGTACAAGCTGCTCACTGCACCTGCAAAGCTGGCCTTTGGTATGAAAAAGAAACCAACCGAGGCAGCATACTGATCCACAGGCTTCTTTTTCGTGTGGTTGTTACAACCAAACACGGCGCAGTTCACCATTGTCGCAGCTGGCTGACGTGCAACCACGCCACGTACCGTCTCTCCGCACACACAAATAAATTCGTTCAAAGATTTTCACGTAATAAATACGCACCGCGCACGAGACACTGCTGTGCGTGGGCTAAGCAGAACGCATACAGAACGTAGCCCGATACTGCCGGTACTGCTATACCTGCTACTGCGCTCACGAACGGCCGGACCGGCCGGACCGCCAAAATGGCGTCGCTGCCCGGCGATGCTATCGCCACCTCGCGGATCAAGGTACAGTGCATACCCCCTATATGTTCGTTGTCATCCACATAACGAACCCCACTTACGCAGTCCTTAAAAGCTATTGCTATTATTTACGATAAAACCGTATATTCTTTCTCTTTGTCAGCGCTCGCTCGCTCACTCACTCACTCACTCACTCACTCACTCACTCACTCACTCACTCACTCACTCACTCACTCACTCACTCACTCACTCACTCACTCACTCACTCACTCACTCACTCACTCACTCACTCACTCACTCACTCACTCACTCACTCACTCACTCACTCACTCACTCACTCACTCACTCACTCACTCACTCACTCACTCACTCACTCACTCACTCACTCACTCACTCACTCACTCACTCACTCACTCACTCACAAACAGTCGCTTTTGTAGCTTAAATCAAGTTTTAATCGGTTCGTCGTTTGCAATAGAAGCCTTAGTAACAGAAGCAATTGCGTGGCCAGGTATAAAGCTCACTGAAGTCTCGTCAATCTCGTCTCTTGTTTCGGGTGCACTTTTACTACGCGCATTCAGGAACGTTAATTATTACGGATTCCACGGACCCCGTGTGTGAGCTCTTCGGTCCTTTCTCTCTGTGAGGTCATTTTTCCTTTCTTTGTCTCCTCCGCCGCGTTAGCGCATTTCATCACCAACGAAGAAATGACTTTTGCTGGAAACTTGGAGCCCTATATGACAGTGCGTGTTACCTTTGCAAAAACAAAACAAAACAAAGAAAAATGCTCGCAAGCTCTCAGGTTGACTGCCTGTGTGAACACGTCTTGCAACAGCTTGGGGTCTGTGAGAAGAAACGGGAAACTTTGCCAGCCCCTAGCTGCCGCGATGAGTGCACTCCTTCGCATACCGCGCCGTGGCTGTCTTCTATACTGTCCTTTCCTTTCGGCTTCCGCTGGAGAACTGACGGCTCCCTGAGAACCAAAGGAAGCTGAGCGCCTGCAGGCAGCTAGGGCTTGCCCTTGTCCCACGGTGATACGTACGCGCACCTTTCCAACCTCACCTCCTCCCTTCCACGTTCAGATGCTCTCTTCACCGGCCACAGCAGCTGGTGTCGCGGGCTTCATTAGGCGAGCCTTAATTAAAAGGCTCCCGTCGCGAGGCCTCGTTCCTTTGGGTGACAGACGCTGTCCCCCCACCCACACCGTCGCACGCTCGGGCTCTCTGTAAGCTTTCGGCCTGACCTGTATTGTGCGCCACGGGCTCCCCCTTTTTCCTCGCCCACACACACACACACCGCTGGCCCTGTACGCTTTGACTACAGGGCTTTTTTGAAAGAACTTGGTGACGTCGGCTTGTCGCCCTGCTTTAGCGGTACGGGCTTATGCGGAAACCGTGTGCGCAAATGAGGATCAGGCTGCGTGTGGCGGACGGCCCGATTGTGTTGAGGCGACAGCTCGCTCATGAGAGGGCTTTTCTGCCGTGTCGTAGTACCGTAAACTGAAGCGTATACTTATGGAGCCGTATGCAGTAAGTCTTCCTTCCCGCAGGGCAAACTGGAGCAGTTGCTATGGAACAGGGTTTGTTACTGCGATACTGTGTATGCACCTTGTCGACGCAGGCTCCCTTCACGCCGCCATAATGCTCTCTGGGCATTTGTTAATATGCGCGATCCCCCAAAAATGCACTGCCGAGGCTGTGACGTCAGCTTTGGTACTCCAGCCAAAAAGTCCAGAAAGGAGGTGATCCTTCTCTCCGTTGAAAAGGTCTATATAGTGGCAGAGAGAGAAGGATAAGCATGGAACCTTCGATATTGAGATGACTCATAAGGTCGTTTGCTTGATTCCTTACCACAAGAAAAATATTATTAAATTCTGGTGGAAAGAGCGGAGCTGAGAACTCTACAGCATATATGTATGTCAGATTTTTTTTTTTTTTGGGGGGGGGGGGTCAGTCAATTTTTATGTATGTTCGTGCGTGTGTTGTGTTTGTATGCGTGCGTACACATATATGTGTGACGAACCGCACGTGAACGGTGTGTTGCGATAGTGGTAAAGGACGAAGACGAAGTGAAATAAACATGGAGCTTCGTACACCCGTCATGTCTCCTGCAGTACGTATATACACATGCAAGGTGTTTGAACTCCATCCCCACCCCCCATTTCAAGCTACACTCTAAGAAAAAAAAAAGAGTATGTGTGACTCCTTTCGGGTGGTTATTACTTGCCACGTATATGACTCTGTTTAAGGAGGCACGCTAACTCTCTTGTGGGTCACACGACTCTCCAAAGAGAGTATAATGACCCTAAGGAGAGTTAGCGTGCCTCTTTAATGAGAGTCATATACGTGGCAAGTCAGGACTACCCGAAAGGAGTCAAAGGACTTTTTTTTCTTAGTGTGTACGCCCATTATATATGCGTACACTGATCACTGTTGTACTTCACCACATAGCTCGCGTTAAAGGCATACGTGCTATATGTCACATTGCAGCTTGTCCGACGTTTCGTTCGTGCCAGCCTGAGATTAATGACATCCCTGGAAACGAAACTAAGAGAGAGAGAGAACAAGATGTTCTTGGAAGGTACACGTATCGAGTGGCCTGTTGAGCAATCCGATTCCCTCGAGGGTCGCAGCACTTCCAAGGCTTCGTAACGACATTTTCCCGCGAGGCGCCCTTTTCAACTACCGTATGTCTCCCTTCCACGAAAGATGAGCTTTTTGTCCCTTCTCTTCGAGCATGTCCGGCCGGCCGGCCGGCCGAAACGTACGAGTCACTGGCCGTCAAGACGAAATCGAAGCCGAGTTTTTGTTACGACATCGGCGTAATTCTAGAAACTCTTTCGGGAGAACCTCGGTTCGGGGCCGCGCGATACCTGCAACGTCCCATTCCGACCTGCTGCTGCAAAGCAGTCCTCGGCGGCATGTATTGGTGCGACATCGAACGTGCGCGTTGCGAGTATTGCCGCAACATTTAAAGGGTGTCCTGCAACACCTTTCTGAGGTATATCATAGACTATAGCTAAAAGTGGATGCTTGGGCGAGTAAAACATACGTGAAATAAAAACAGCGCAAAAGGCAGAGGACCAGTAAAAGGTTTTTGTCTTTCCTGCACTGGTCGTTATTTGCGCTGTTTTTATTTCAAGAGTAAAGCTGCTCCCGCGAAGGATGCTGAAAAAAATGTTTAGCGCTGTGGATGCTGGAGCAAGCGCTGGCAAGGTTGCCGGAATTATTCCGCTAGACTGATGAGCTGCAATACAGAGGAGGTATATAGATGCTTTGGAACGTGGCGTGTTTTCCTGTTGAGCTGCTAATTAGCTTTTAAGAGTGTTTGCTGGTAATTAATGCCTCGGGAAGGTGTACGGCACGAGGGTGCAGCTATAGTGTCCTCCTCCTTCTCTTCCTCATCACAACAGTTATCACTGCAACAATCAACACCTCAATAGTACTTTGCTTCACCGCGATATTAAATAACGTAAGACAATTGACGTCGATTAAAGACGAGACGTCTAGGCTATCAAATAGTGATTAAGCAACACTTCAATTTCTTCTTTCTTCCTTCCATCCCCTATGCTGCGTCTTTCTTTCTTTCTTTCTTTCTTTCTTTCTTTCTTTCTTTCTTTCTTTCTTTCTTTCTTTCTTTCTTTCTTTCTTTCTTTCTTTCTTTCTTTCTTTCTTTCTTTCTAGACAAGATTGTGACCACGTGAGCACTTACGTGGTGTCCAACCTTGAAACCACGTACGGACATCTGTCGGCATACATATCAAGAGCAGGTGCGGATTACAGCACCGTCCACGGCAGCACTGTGCTCCGTGCTGCCTTCGACCAGACCACCGAGATGTGCGGTGCCTATCGAATCCGCTGCACGCAACACGCAGAGTGGTCAGACGGAGCACAAAAGCGAGAGAGAGAGAGAGAGAGAGAAGAGAGAGAGAGAGAGAGAGAGAAAGACGGGATCGGGCCAACTGATCCCTCGGTGGTCCAGCCGGTGTTCCGGTCGTAAAAAGCATCTGGGAGATCACCTTTCCCGGGCCGCTCGCGACAGCATATGCCCTACAATGGTAAATACGCTTCCTCGCATGAAGCTGCCTTTCTGCTATGTCATACACGTCGTTTGCTCTTCGCTGTTACGTATCGAAACTATATACAAGAAAGCATAGACTGCGGACCGATCACTGCGAGATGGGTGCCTAATTGCGTCATCGTGTGCGCGCGTGTCCACATATTGGTCTCTCAGCTGCATTAGCGTTCGCTGCTTGCGTGTATCTTCGCTCGCGCGGCGCAGGACATGTTATGCGTACGCATACGTATGCGCAACCAGATCCCAAAGCCATCCGCCGGCAAGTAATGACATCTCGGCAAACACGGCACCACCGCGCGCGCGCACACATCTTTTCTGTTCACGGCCGTGCGCATTTGCTTTTGCACGTGGACGTGCTGCGACTGCTGGATAGTTTCGATTTTGTTTCTCCTTCTTTTTTTTCTGTTCTTTCTCCTTCCTATTTGTCGGATGCGAAACGAAGACGGAGAACCGAGAGCGCCAGTCGGTCGGGCCGCAAACGAAGAAGAATTGCTCGTGGAGCGGAGTGCGACATCGGAGGAGTCGCATACATTCCGGTTATATCCGTCCCGTTCCGTTGGGAACGAGACGTCTGCAGTGATCCCTTTTGTCTATGTTCATTTCTTCTTTAGTGCATTGTGTCCTCTATACAAGTAGCAAAGAGTGGATGAGACACAGTGTGATAATATGTCATTGTTATTGCTGGAAGTAAATAAGCTATAACGTCTTTTCATGCATTTCCAGCGCTTAAAGAACATTGGAAAATGATAAAAGCTTTTTGCACCTAACGTTGCACGTAACATCAGACATTTTGATGATTTGGGTCGTCATGGATGGTGTCATTTCTAAACACGTGTTACTTCTGGGACCGTTCGTGCGGACGTTGACGCCGCCGACGATTACTTTTCGGGTTTCATGACGCGTCTAACGCTTTCGCCTTAAACATGTAGTTTATGACGCGACTGAACTGGAATATGAGCGCACGCGCTTCTCAAGCTGCAGCCGCGATTGTGCCCGATATGTATCTATATACAGCTGCGGCTGTGCCTTACATATCGAACCGTCACTTTCGCCTGTATACGTGCCGAGAGCTGTTCATATTTAGCCTAGGCTTCGGACGCCCCCATTTAGCGAGCCGCCTCCGAGAGAATGCCCACGGCTGGTCAGCCATGAGTTGCCGGGCAAGGGGCACGGCCGGGACAGGATTCGGGCGTGCGCAGGCGCAGCTTTACTGTGTACGGACCGAGGGACCGAGAGGAGGTGCTTGAGGCACAACCGAGAGGTCGCCGTATATATAGCACGCACCCGTGTGTATGTGTGTATGGAAGAGCTGAATGCAACGCAGCCCTTTCTTTCACATACCTTTGCCTTCACACACGCACCACACACACGATCACCCGCCTCCTTCTCTGTCCGTCCAGTTTGAAAACGCGCCATGCTTGGCAGAGTGTTCTTCTCTCTCTCTCTCGCAGTAGTATAATGGTCATCAGCTAGCAGCGACGAACCCCTCATGGGATGGAGCGCGCTCGCTGTGCGTTTTGAGTGCGTCGCTGTGGCGTATATATACGTGTATAAGCCGGCCGAGGTTAGTAGGGCACCGGACAAGAGACGATGCTCGCGAGAGGCCGCGGTGCTGAGTGCGTGCAGAGTATGTATATGCGCGTGGAAACGTTGACGATGACCCTTTGGACGCTGAGTGGGCGTGCGTTCGCGGGGGAAACAAAGGAAGAAGAGGTTCTTGCTGATAATGGCATTGAAATCGATCGCGTTTTTCACAAGAGTGGCCTGCCTGTTGCCCGTTCAAGTTCGAGAGAGCTCAAGACGTGGGATACGTGTGTACGAATAAGGGGTTTCGCTTTACGACACGTTGCTTCATACTCGTTGGATTTTATATCCGTTCTATCTGTAGAAGGTATGACTGGAAGTGTCGTGGCCCCGTGAATGCAGCACCGAATAAACGTCGCCTACTGTGGTAGAGAAACGTTTGTTCACGCTCTGTATACGTGTGCGTCGCAATTCACTTGTCACATATATGCGTGATGAAGTCACAAACTCCCATTCTTACGTAAGCATGATAGTTGTATGCATTGGATGCATGTACGGCGGTGGGCCATCGTAGCCATGTTCACGAAACAAGCTAAAGACGACGCACTTAACATCAAGCGCTCGCGCAGTGCACTTTTCAGACATGTAAGACTCGTTGAGACATAAGCATGTAACGGGCACTGCGAGCATTGGAAACAGGGTCACTGCATGTGAACAGATCCTTGCAGTTCAAGTTCTTACAGTGAACACAGGAATCGCACTATAGTTTCTCTTTTAGCCAGTCGAGACGGGGACGCTTCTGTGTTGTCAAAGCTCTTTGAGCACGCGGTTGGTCGGCGAGACTTCGTGACCCCGTTACGTAGGCGCTAAACAACACAGGTATACAGTCGCGGACAGCGCTGCGTCGTGTTCGCGTCATCGTCATAATCGTTCCTAGGCGACTGCCTTAACGTTCGAGGTCGCGGTGCTTGCGCGATTTCTTTCGGAGCTGCCCCCCACGCGACGGCTCTGCACACCGCACACGCACGCACTTACGCATGCATGCGTCAGAAGCAACGCACAAGGGTTCCCATATATGAGAACGCCGCGAGGAAGAGATATCTGCAGCATGGCCTCCGCTGGCTGCCGCCGTTCGCTATTCTCTCGCTGGAGATTTCGTGCGGGTGTCATTGGGAGCAAACCTTCAATTGATCGATCACGTTTCTTTCTCTCTTTTTTTTTTTTTTTTTGTGTGCCGCCGCCGAAAACTTCCCACCGCGGCGATCGCGCACGCGGTTTGCCGCATGCCTCCTCTCCGCATGGCTGCACGCGCGTTCGCGTGACGCGTACACAATAAAGAAGCGACTCCTATCTCACTTTATGAACCTGGCAGTGCGGCATGCGTGGTGTTCGAGAAGTTCCTATGTTGTTGCTGACGTAGTGCTCGAAAGTACAGCGGCGGGAGTTTGTGAAACTTGCGTAAATAATCGCAATTTTGCGTGACAGCCGAAGAAAGCGAAATTGCGTCAAGTTTACGCAACGTTTGCAGCTTTGGTTGTAATCGTCTTGTGCATACTGTTGCGGAAACTAGAGAACCAGCCGTGTATGTTGATAGCGTGCGTAACGTGTGCGCGTGTGTGTGTTCTTATAAAGTCTACTGTCCAGGAATATATATGGGGTGAAATACATTGAACACTCGTTTACCTATATTCTCTAACGTTGCACGTTAGAGAATCCCACAGCTGGTCAAATAAATCCGGAGCGCCCCCTCCTACATCACGGCGTGCCTCATAATCATATCGTTGTTTCGACGCGTATAAAACACCAGGATTTCTTAATTTTTTTGTTTTATTGTCCGGTAACCGTTGCGAGAACTGGTTTATTCCACACACACACACACACACACACACACACACACACACACACACACACACACACACACACACACACACACACACACACACACACACACACACACACACACACACACGCACGCGCGCGCGCGCGTGCGTGCGTGCGTGCGTGCGTTCGAGGAAAGCACAAGTGTTCGTAAGAGACTTGACACTGCGTACTTGACTGCGGGGAAGTTCAATGGGTCCGGTACGTATAAGAAAACAAGCGGGTACACGTACGAGAAAGCAATATTTTATGTCTAGGCCGTGGCACGGCCGAAACGTCAGACATAAAGTATATATATATATATATATATATATATATATATATATATATATATATATATTATATATATATATATATATATATATATATATATATATATATATATATATATATATATATGCGCACGCACACTTCTCGCGTTTGGGAGAAGTATGCGCATGTTTGCGCTAGAAGTGTACCTGAATTTTGTGCATATAGCGATGCTCTACATGCAGTATGCTTTCATTTTCGTTTTCCACGTAATTAATAAATAAACAACGAGCAACAAAGTGGACTTGCGCTACATCCTTGCGTCACATCGCGGCTGAGGGTTTCGAAAGTGTGAGCTATGTGTTCACTTGCATGGTGCACTTGCACGAAAACTTGGGAAACACACGTGGACGACGCGCGCCTCTGCGTCGCGTGCGACCCATTTTCGTCGGCAACAGCCGACACAGGTCGTGAACGCAGGAGGGGTTTGGGAAATCGGTGCGTTAGATTTTTTTCCCCCTTTTATTTGTTTATGTTTTTGCTTAATCCCGCGAAATTCGCGGCGCGCGATTTGGAAACGCATACAACGTCTTGGCAACTCGACGTTGCCCAAGAGGCAAGGCACGGTGCCACGTGCAGCGAATCTCAGCCTGGCCCACATGAGGCAGCTCGCACGCGACTCACTCGTAAACCATACGAAAACGATTTTGTGCCGCCAGGTCGCGCGCCTGAAGTTACTCAAACACGCTAGAGGTCAAGAGCCACCAAAGTTCTCAGTACGCAACGCGAGCGTCGTTTCTGTCGGGCTTCCTGTAGAATTAAGTTTCTAACGTTTTGAGTGCAGTGAGAGAGAGAGAGAAAATGAAAGGCAGGGCGGTCAACCATACGCGCGTCCGGTTTTCTACCCTACTCTGCGGGAAAGAATAACATAGATAGATAGATAGATAGATAGATAGATAGATAGATAGATAGATAGATAGATAGATAGATAGATAGATAGATAGATAGATAGATAGATAGATAGATAGATAGATAGATAGATAGATAGATAGATAGATAGATAGATAGATAGATAGATAGATAGATAGATAGATAGATAGATAGGACCGTCAAAAAGCCTTAGGATTTAAAAGGTCACTGTTTCGCCGCAAGGGCGATGCAATGAATGCAGTAATAACAAATTGGAATGTTATACGAAGTAACGCTAGCAGCTCACTCCACTAGGATCCGAGCTCGCGTAACTCTACAAAACATTGGCGTAAGGAAATACGGCCGCTCCAGGTACCGAAGCGGTTTTCGTGCTGTCTGTGAGAGCACAGCACCTGCAAGGGCATATATATAGGGGCCGTCTACTGTGGAGATAGCGACCGCGCCCTTTCGATCAAAGTTCGTAGTTTGTGCCCGAGCGATGCAGCCCCTCCTCCCCCACGGGCACCCCTTCACGTTCCTTCGCCTGGCAGAGCTGGACGACGCGTCTCATCTACGCTTGAGCCGCGCCTGTCTACATCCTCCGCAAGCCTTCGCTCGTACTTAAGCATACGACGCGCGGGGCGATGTTACCGATTTGGACTTTATGTGGAACATGTCGGCGACGGCAGAAACGCGCCTCGAGTGTACATATAATTGCTACCGCTATAAAAGATGACTGTCTCTCCCGTAATCGAGCGTTGATGTAAGTATGAAATGGCTGTCGTCAAATTAGATTGGTTCGAGATTATGCTAGACACAATCATAACATGCGGCCGTGATGCGACGCAGACCTGAAAGCTTACTGAGTCGGAATGAACCTGTTCTGAACTGAACTTCGTCGCACGTCTCGTCTCGCGATCGACCACGCCGGGCAAACGGCAGCGTCCGGCGTGGTCACGAAGCTTGGCGCCATCTCTCGAAGGAGGCGATGCCGCACCGCGATACTCATGGACCTCTGGCGTTGAAAAGAGTGCAGGCAACCCTAGTCTCAGCGTCAAAAGATGACAGTCAAGTGTATAGTGCCCTGTGTCTGCTTTTTGAACGTCCCTGTTGAAAGTGACAGATAAAACTTCAGCCTCCTATATAGAGTGACACTTGTGAACAAAGATTAAGAACGATTCGGAAGCAATATTTTTTGTAACCTGTTTTGGCACTAACTAGCTGATGTGGGTTAGGGAAAAGAGAGCGCATTTTCCCAACTTTTGACTGGTTGCCCGAATGATTTCTTTTTGTTCTCGCATCGATGCTCGGGTGTTCTTGTTTGAATGCCCGGGTGTAACGGCTCTGGCTTTTGACTCAAAGTCACTTGAATGCCACCGACAACGCGAGCTCAAATCATTTCATGCTTAACAACAGCGACGTAACGTTTAGTCACAAAACCTTACACCGAGCGTGTATCTCAAATGGCACAAATTAACAGTTTTTACGAACAGGGATACAGAGGCTGTGACCACGAACTTTTCTCTCTTTCTTTTTTAACATTTAGCTCTCTCTGTAACCGCTGCAGCGTTCAGGCTGCGTGAATATTGCGCTGTAATATATGTGCAAGTTGCTTAATGTTGCTGTCATTGCGAAATACGTTCACCGCGCTTTATAAAGAAAAGGCGCATCGCTCAGCTATATGTGTGTGCACGTGTGTGCGTAATAATATATAATTACTGTTAGTCTGTTTCACAACGCCACGCGGCTGGTTCAGTAGCTTGTTGTGCAAACGTTCATGATACGGCTCATTTTCCTCGCCGCACTTTGCGTGTTCATAGCAAGTATAGCATTGTGCAAATGACGCAGTTGCGACAAAGGGTACGTGTATACTTTGACAAAAGATATGTATACACTCGCATGTGTGTTTTCTGTAGACTGTCTCGTGCCTATAGTCATGCCTATGTTTCGTTTTAACGCGATTGCCTGAACGCTATAGAGCGATATAGAGCGAGATCAAGAGAGAGAAAGAGAGATAACTTTGAGCAATAAAGGGCGTAAAGCCAGCGCTAACGCTCCCTAATATATGCGCATTCCTTAGGCTACTTTTCCAATTGACTTGACGGGCTCAAATGAGATTATTGGCTCGGCTGCGCGCCTTCGTAACGCTAGACAAGGCCAGTCAGTGCCATTCCAGACTCTTGCATGCCGTCTAACGAATATACCCTCCCCCCCCCCTCTCCCCTCCAACCCCTCGCTTTTCTGGGGAAGAAAGAACTAAAATATAAAACCATCGCATTCCTGGACAAAACAGAGTCCTGCTGAAAAAAAAAAAACGAAAATCTCGGTAAACAAAGGGACGCGAATATACGATTGTCACCGCCGCGCTGAATCGCGAGCAAGATTGAAGTTATCTTTGCTCTCTCTCTCTCTTTCGCAATCGCGAGCAAGATTGAAGTTATCTTTGCTCTCTCTCTCTCTCTCTTTCGCTTTAATGTCCTCACCTTTCGTGAAGTTGTTTATTTGTTTTCCAAAGTGTTTATTTGTCGTCGGGTGACGCTGATTCGCGACGCCTCTGTTGATTTCGTCAGCGCGACGGTCCCACGCGTAACGCCATTAACCCCCCTTTTTTTTCTTTCCCACTTCACAAAAGGACGGGCCGGTGCGAAGTTTGTTCGCGGAGACGTATATAAAAGCGTCACGACCCGCTTGCGAGAAGCTTCGAGTTAGCGCAGTCCGGATGAATACGACGATGTGGAAGAGAGAGAATAGAGGCGAAAAGTATAATAAGCGAAACAATCAATGGAGATTGCGCGCCAATGGGTCCTCGTGCGTATACACACCTATTTTCGCGACGTACGGCGCGCTCGGTGTTGACAGAAATGCTCGAGGAGACGGCGACGACACCGAGATCCTATACGCGTCGGTGAAAATAAAACAAACAAACGGAATAAGGAAACGCTGAGAAGCGTCGAGCTTTCAATGACGTTGAGAAAAAAAGATGTGCGAAATCGCATCGTCGCTTTATTCACTCGTTTCACTCGCGGATGTGCAAACAAAAGGTTTTTTTTTTTTTTTTTCGAATCGAGACTTCCGGCACGTCGGGTCGACTCCGATGCGCAACGACGCGTAGCGACGAAACTGCCGAGAAGAAGAAAGGACGCGGTTGGATGTGACGAAAACAAAGTGAAGTGTGACGACCCGACGCAGCGTGCACACTCATATGCACATAACGTTGGAAAGGTAACTGTTCCTCAGGTCATTTCTCGTGACAAAATGGGACGCTGCATGAGCGCGAAAAACGCCCTTTGTTTGAATAATAATATTATCTGGGGTTTTACGTGCCAAAACCAAGATATGATTGTGAGGCATGCCGTAGTGGAGGCCAGCGGGGAATTTTGACAATCGTTTGTTCTTTTAACGTGCACTGACAACGCACAGTACACAGGCTTCTAGCATTTCGCCTCCATCGAAATTCGACCTCCGCGGGCGGGATTGATCCCGCGACGTTCGGGTCAGCAGTCGAGCGCCGTAACCACTGTACCAACGTGGTGGGCTCTTGTTAGAATGTCACTGTTAGATGCTGAAGCCAGAGGCCGTATTCTGAGTTGGAGATTGCCGTAATATCGCATGCAGTGGTGTATACACCACTGCATGCGATATTACGGCAATCTCCAACTCAGAATACGAAGTTGATTCCAACTTATGCAAAACCTGACAACAATGATGTGTTAAAGCAACTTCCGTTCATCTCCGCACTCGTCTGACTTTGCATCGAAGATGATTATTTTACGTGATCGCCCTCGAGTTGAATTTGAAAAGGTCGCGCAGTACCGAAGTGGGTACTGTGGGACTGAAGAGGTCAAAGCGTGGACGTATGGCCCAACAGAAAAATTCTCTGTTGAGAAGAAGTAGAAGAAAAAAACTATTTTTCCAAGAAAGTCTACATGGCTCAATCTCTGATGAGAAGAAAGGATGTAGGAGATTCAGTAGAAAGAAGAGACGTAGGATGCGAGGGGGTGAAATGGGGGAGGGGGGGGGCACAGGGCGCACTAGAAGACTCCCTTCCCCCCTTCCTTCTGCAGAGTACTCATACTTTTTCGTGCGCGACGTCGTTGTCGCGGGATGACCGAAATTGAGTCTTCAAACCGCCGTTTTCCTCCGCTCCGCTGGGCTGGTTCCATGAGCGGCGACGGCCATTAGGCTGACCCCACACGCATCATTTTCGGCGGAACTCTCCGGCGTGCCTTTCCTTTTTTTTTCTCTCTCTTCTTTCTGGATTTCTTCCTTCTTTTCTCTCGTTCTGCGGCGCACCTCAGTCGTCCACGGTTTCCTTTCTTCGCGCTCCGCTTCTCTCCGCATCGGCACGATGGCGCGGCCTCTCTGCGCAATCGAAAGGAAAGAAGAGGAACCAAGAACACGAAGTAGTGGAAGACTGGAGGGGGTCCCAAGTAAACACAGGCCGAAGACCACCGGGACAGAAGCGCGCGCGTTTGTCACGCCCGCGGATCGTGCGACCACGTGACTGGTATAAAGACGCGCCGTGATTCCTCGTCTGTGCCCCGGATGGAAGGTTGAGGGGAGGAGTGGTGCGTAGAAGATGGTATGGTGCTGGTAGTAGCCTCTCTCGGATCGACGTGGCCTCAGTCGTACAGGTCTCGGTTTTTCAGGTCGATTGCGTTTTGTGGCTATCCAGAGTCCGTCGCTATTACGTCGCCGGGTGGTGGTTTGAAGCGGGTGCTATGTCTATCGCTGAGCGCGGAGTGGCAGGCGCCTTATATATGTGCACCGTAGACGCTTTCTAAGGAATCGTTCGCTTGCATGTGTGGCGTGATGAATTTTGTATACGTGATGTTTGAACTGGGGCTTATAGTTACGAAACTTCTTTTTCTCTTTTTCTTTCCTATAGCGAGAGGTGTAACCACCAGCACGCGCTCGAGGAACAGACGTTATAGTTGTATGAATTTTGAGGATTCGTTCTCATGTAAGGGCGTGACTCGAAATTGAAAAAAAAAGAAAAAGAAAAATGATGGTGTGCATGACAAGAACTAACGCGAGTTGATTATGCTTGAACTGAATTAAGAAACACCCGGAAATCACTGAAGGAGAATTCATTTTTATGAGTGTTCCATACGAATGTGACCGTGGTGAAGTCGCATGCCTACACTGCAAAGTACTGGTGCAGTGCAGTGGGGAGTAGTGGAGCACCGTTCTGGGCAGCATCTCTGTTCTGTTTGTTGGTTAATTCAAATTGGAAGAAAGCACGCGTTCCAACTAAAGTATACCAACTAAAGCACCGCTGGGTGCAAATGCACACGGTGCTCAAATGTAATCAAACGTTGTCTGGTCGGCAACTCGCGTATGGACTTACTAATGTTCCGGTACATGGGCTCCATTCAATGTGTTGGATCACTAGGTAAATACGTGCCATGTTTTTTTTTTTCCCCGCTGTTGCGCATACGCGTGCTTTCTGTTCTAATACGAACGTGTGCTCAGCTATGCTGACTAATCTTGAAGTATGAGCTTTAGTGTCCGAGCTCAACATTTACGAAAGTATGCCATAAGTCTTGAACTAAGAGACGTTTTGGGCTCACGAACGCAACGAAAACACTTCAGAACTTTTCTTATAAAAAGTGGTCTTATTGACATGCATTAATTCGTCCTGACTGTTCGCGTCTTCTGTGTTTTGTCTCTTTCTCGCGCTACGTATGTAGCTTCATTCTTTATCATAGCCATCTGGAGCAGCATTCAAAACATAGGTACTGTTAAGGCAAAGCTCTCATGTACTCAAAGAACCTAATTCTCTCCGTCGCTGCACTACCATCTAGGGATGGAAGAATAAAAACTTTATCGGGGTCCTTGGTACGCGCTCTAGCACGTAGCGGGCCGCTCCCACGTCGGAATATAAAGACCAAGCCTCTCCGCTGCGTCGCGGGCCCGTTGGATTGTCCATAGCTGTACTTCGAGTCCGGGGCTATACTAATAGCAGCCTCCCATTTGGACGGCGTGATGCCTTCGCCGCCGAGCGACGTGGGGCACCGCCAGAGCGTATGTTCTAAGTTGACTTTATCCGCGCATAAGGAACTTGCATTAGTTGGCTGTATTTCCGGGTAAATCTTGTGCCATAGGGCGAGGTAAATCGCGTGCAATAGTGCACGGTCCGGGTAAATCATGTGCAATAGTGCGCTCTGACCTGAAGTATTCCGAGTGTCAGAGGCAGAGGTCGGCTTAACTTTCCTTGTGGCGGAGGGTACTGTCTCCGCGCCAGGTAAAAGTGTTTTGTAATTTCGTTATTGCAAACACTACATAGCGTTACCATGTGCAAGCATGCACATCTGTTCCAGACGCGCCGATGTATACTACCGCCAGAGGCCGCGAAGGTAGGTTTGATGGTAGCAACGGCTCTCTGTTTTTGTTTACTTTTCTTCTTGACGATCGCACAGGTGGAATGGGGTGGGCTTCAATCTGCGTGGTGCAGCGAAGCGAAGCTGAGTCCACCTCTGAACTTGCAACAGCAGCAAGAAGCCGACGTTCGCGTGCGGATGAGGCGGAGCGCGCGGCGACTCTGTGCGGTCGGCGTTGTTCGCCACGGTTCGGCAGTCGCGCGCAATGGCTGCGTCTTCTTCCTTGCGTGGTGCTTACGTGCTTCCTTCGGTGACCCGCCCATGCCCCGGAGCACTTGTCGACACTCCGGATATATACATGCCCCTGACCAGCTATGTGCGACTCGCAGACTTTCGGCTTCTGCGGTTGGGCGGTTGTTGTTTGTGTAATCGCTCGCGGAGGAGTGCAGCGGTGGTTGCCACTAGTGGACCAGTTCTCGAGAGAGTCGTTTGTGTGTCGGATAGAAAGAAAGGAACAAACAGAAAACAAAGAAAGAATAAGCGCGACAGTGAGAGCTAGAAAGGCATGGAAACCCGATTCCCTTTTGTTAGAATGCCGCGAGGTGGTCGCGATCTTTTTTCGAGATACATCGTGATGTATTATAGTTCGTAGAACGGATTATCGTTCGCAGAACTTTGTGCGCAGGAAATGAGATCAACAAAGAAAACGAAGATGGTTCGAAGGAAGATTGTCTTCTATTATGTAGCCTTTGCACGCAGTTCTGAATAGAGATGTGTGCAAGCGCGTGGAGTGCGCACTGCTAACAGGCGACGTTGGCCTGTGGCCCGACGCCCACAAATTAAGTGGAAAGATGTTGTATGACAGGTGCAGGATGCTGCAGAATGGGGCATAGCGCTAACACACACGGACGCGGACGTTCGAAGTTCGAAGTTACATCAATTGAAAGTTAGTGCTTGTCCTGTTGTCTCTTCCTCGTCCGTGTGTGTTAGCGCTATGCCCCATTCTGAAGCATATAACCACTAGCCCGAAAAGCCACGTTGGCAGGGTGCTGGTTTATCTTTCTTTCTTTCTTTCTTTCTTGCATGTGCATGCATTCCATACGTGCTTATGCGCCAACACGTTATTGTCAAAACGGTAAGAAGCGCGTTTACGAATAGTGCGCACTCCATTCGTCAGCACGCGTTTCTTGTTTTATAAGTAACGTGCCACACTCCGAACACTGCAATGTGTCACACTCCTAAAAAAGTATCAAAAGCCACCGACTACATAGCCTATTTCAGAACATTCTTTTACCTATAATATATATATATATATATATATATAAGCAAACTGGATCGAACGGTCGTCCAGATCCGTATGCGCACAAAATTCTCTTGTTCTACGATCGTTCGTGTGCTAAAATTTTCATAGAATTCAGATGCTGGACACATTGTTAACCATCAATGGCGACGGACGCTTATAGAGCGAAGGCCCGAATTCGAGGGGCTGTTATATATTTAACTTGTATTTGTTATTGGCTGTAGGTGTCTTCGTCATTATGTCCATCATCAGGATTGCTTGAACTTATTTTCCCCGTGTACAGTTTTAGCTTATCAGAGCCCCTTTTTCCTTCTTCTTCTTCTTCTTTTAATTCAGCTCGATAAGCGTTGTGAATTCAGCCCGATTCAGAGGTGCGTACTTTTGAAACTGGTTGCGTTGGAATGTCGCTTGTCAAGAAACGAGGCAAGAAATAGAAGGAGCACGCAGTTAGGGCACGTGGATGTGATGAGAAAGAGCGAGAAAACGTACGTAGTTACGCCGTACCGCGTAGTAAAAAAAATAGAAAAATCGTAATAGGTGCCGTCCGCGGCGGTCGTCGCAGAATTTGAAGTGTCACATTAATCATCGTACCCCAAATAGGCAAAGTGCTTTTGCCGGTATTACTAAGCAAAACAAACAAGCAGCAGGTTTTATAATGCGGCACTCTGTCTTCGATTCGTCGCGGCATATTTTTCACACTTACGAAGTCCGGCCTCTTTATCAGTACCGCATGATTACTGGAACGTGACTCAAAAGACAGGCCCCCACTCCTCCGAACCGCAGTAAAAGAAGAAACGTGTTTAATTAGGTAATTACTTTAATTGATCTAAAATAGTGGGGAAAATGCTAAGATTAGTCGCCCGCATCGAGTGATGGCACGGCTCACAATTGATGTGTTGTAAAACCGAGCTGCAAAGAAGACCGCTCATTTTGATTGGTATAACGTGTATGCTTATCTCGTGCTGCCTGGAACGCTGGAAATTTCAAAGAAATTGCTCTGTTACGCATCATATTTTGCATCACAGAACGCATCCTTTGTGTGTGTATATATATAGCTAATTAGAACATAATGCAGTCCTCCTTTTCTTTTTTTCATTTGTTGTTCCTCTTTCTTCTTTTTCTGTCCTTCTTTATCGATCTTTTTTCTTGAATCTCCTCGACTGCGGTCTCGTATAGCTTTGTTTGCTTTGTTTTTCGCGTTCATTTAGGCGTTGGATGTTAAATTGCGTTACGGCCGATCGTTCCAGGAGGGAACTAGACAGCTAAGAAAATCGAGAGAGAGGGAGAGAGCAACAAATAGCCTGTAGCTACTTCGTCCGAACTAGTCTGGGTAGCTAACGAGCTCTAATTAGTGAAAGCTTTTCCAGATTAGTGGAGCAAACATGTAGGCTCGTCACGGCCGCGGAAAGTTTGACGAGTGCCTTTTTTTTTGTCACTTGCAGAACCTCAACTCCTTCCTTGTGACGTGGCGGCATCCGCGTAGTGACATCATGTATAGTGCGATTGCGTTGCATCAGGAACTAACTATATTCCTCTTTGTAAAAGTCATTGGCTGTACTTGGTAGTGCGCAAGAAATTTCAAAAAAAAAAATCAGTGTACGTAGAATTTTCAACTTCTTTACGCACCAACAGAAGTAAATAAGGGTTGCATGGGGCCCTTGCCTGAACGATGTATTACCGTAAACCAGACCAAGCGACCACCTTCATGGTAAATTATTAATATTTTTTGCGATTTTAAAGAAAGGGAAGCTTAGGATCGTCCCTTGTTGCCCATATTGCGCGGTATTAGAAGATAATTAAAATCCTCAAACAGGGGTGCCGCTATGGCGGTAAATCGGGCTAATTGGTTGTTCATAATCGTAAAATTCGGTCTGGTTGGTTGTTCATGATCGCACACAGGGGCGTAGCCAGAAATTTTTTTCGGGGGGGGGGGGGGGGGTTCAACCATACTTTATGTATGTTCGTGCGTCCGTTTGTATGTGTGCGTGTATATATACGCAAGCAAAACTGAAAAATTTCGGGGGGGGGGGGTTCAACCCCCTTCCCCGAAACCCCCCCCCCGCCCCTGATCGCACAGGAGTTGTACATTTCCAGCTGCAGCGACACCCACCTATTCAAGGATTCTTCATCGCGTCAAGCCTCCCATCCTAATATAGGGAGGCGCTATCGACCAGGCGTACGAAATAACGCAACGACCAGTGGGCAGGTGCACCACCTAAATGTATGACGTATACATAAATATAGCGTGCTGGTGCCTAACGCACCGATGTCCTCAATCTTCCTGCTATTTGTCGTTTCTAATATGCGGTCTCTCAGCTCTGGCGATGCGGTTGTCCGTAAGGAGATCGTAGAAATAAAATGTTCGCGGTGGCCCCTTCGTTTGTCGCTCGTACTTGTATATAAGATTCAAACGGGAGATTATAAAAACGACTAGAGGGGGTACGCATCGTGATCGGCACGCGATAAAAAGCTCCGCGACTTACTTCGGCCATAAAGGATGACTTTAAAACGTAGCAAATGCTGCAGTGCGTATGCCTGTTTTGTCGGTAGGCCGCTTACCGAACGGACCATCAATCAACGCAGGCAAACAGCTCTGCTGTAATGTTCGCGGTCCCCAGCAAGATTTTATTTTCTTTTTTTTCGTGTTTCTAAACTTGCTTCGTGTTCAGCAAATTACACTTAAAGGAACACTAAAGAGAGACAAAAAAGAGAAAAAGATTCCTCCCACATTATATACTGTTTCGCGCATATATAAAAAAGCACAACTCATGCTGGAAGGCTTGAAGAGATGAAAAATTCCTTGACCAGGCTATGTCGATTGGAGCCTACGGTTCCACACGTGGACTTGCCTTCCTCAACAGCCTTGACAAAAGAAGTACACTCGCCGAAACGTCGGCTCAAGCGACATTCCCTGTTCAATGATTATTTTTTTCCATCTACACATAAAGACGGAATGTATATCCTTCTATGTCAAGCCTCAGAGCTCGGTACCTCCTTCATTGGAGGCAGACGTTCAGTACCAGTTGACCGCTGCTGCGTTGTAGGTGCTACTGCAGATGCCGATGTTATCCAACGTGCCAATCACCCCTTCTCCCTTTTTCTTTCTCTCTCCTTCCCCCAAGAAACATCCCCATTTGCACAGTGGGCGCTGCAGGCGAGATTCTACCAGTCCTCTCTAATTACGGAAGCACATTCGTTTTTTTTTTTTTGCTTTTTAGCTCCACACACATTTTTGTTTTCTTTCTCTTACCCAGCCAAAACACCTCGTTTTTCCACTCTTCAGGATCGTCAGCCTCCGATAGCGCTGTCTTTTTTTTTCTTCTTCTTTTATTTTCTTCTTTTCCCCGCAGGCATCTGTTGCTCCGTCTGATTACATCTCCACCAGACTGCGTTGTGGTCTCATTTGCGAACTCTCCTTTCTCGTGGCCCTCTCCCTCAGACCCCTTCCCGAGCTTTCTTGCTTCTTTGCTGGATCGAGTTTTTGTTCTTTATTTTTCATTCACTCTTAGTTAAGACGTCCACACCCTTCACCACACCTGCAACAAAGGGTTATCCGCATCACATCAACATTAGTCCTTGTTTCTTTCTTTCTTTCTTTTTTTTTCCTTTCTTTCTTTCTTCTTTCTTCTTTCTTCTTTCTTTCTTTCTTTCTTTTTTCTTTCTTTCTTTCTTTCTTTTTCTTCTTTCCTT